>NW_027423865.1:0-27433 GCF_036562045.2 Rhinolophus sinicus | reverse complement strand
AACAGAAAACCTGAATAAACTGATTACCATCAGGGAAATTGAATCAGTAATCAACAATCTCCCAATAAACAAAAGCCCTGGACAAGATGGGTTTACAGGTGAATAATACAAAATGTTCAAAAAAGAATTACCACCTATTCTCCTCAAGCTCATCCAAAAAATCCAGAAAGAGGGAAGGCTTCCAAACACTTTTGTCTGAAGCCACTATCACCCTGATCCCAAAATTAGAAAAAAGACACGACAAAAAACGGAAACTACAGGCCGATATCTCTAATGATCATAGTTGCAAAAATCCTCAACAAAATATTAGCGAGCAGAATTCAGCAATACATTAAAAAGATCATACACCATGATCAAGTGGGATTCATGCCTGGTATGCAAGGGTGTTTCAACATCCGCAAATCAATTAATGTGATGCAACACATTAACAAAATGAAAAATAAAAATCACATGATCATATCAATAGATGCAGAAAAAGCATTTGATAAAATCCAGCAGCACGTTTATGATAAAAATCCTTAAGAAAGTGGGAAGAGAGGGATCATATGTCAACATAATAAAGGTCATATATGATACACCCACAGCTAACATCATACTCAATGGGGAAAAGCCAGAACCATTCCCCTCAAGATCAGGAATGAAACAAGGTTGCCCACTCTCTTCACTTCTATTCAACGTAGTGCTGAAAGTTCTAGCCAAAGCATTCACACAAGAAAAGAAATAAAAGGCATCCAAATCGGTAAGGAGGAAGTAAAATTGTCATTATATGTGGAGGACATGATACTATATAGAGAGTACCCTAAGAATCCACCAAGAATTATTACAGCTGATAGATAAATTTAGTAAAGTAGCAGGACACAAAATTAATATTCAGAAATCAGTTGCATTTGTATATACCATTAATAAAACATTAGAAGGAGAAATTAAAAAAATAATCCCATTCACAATTGCTTCAAAGACTATAAAATACCTGGGAATAAACTTAACCAGAGAAGTAAAAGATCTGTACTCAGAAAATTATAAGACATTGAGGAAATAAATTAAAGAAGATACAAATAGATGGAAACATGTACCATGTTCATGGATAGGAATAGTTAATATAGTTAAAATCACCATACTGCCTAAGGCAATATACATATTCAACGCAATTCCTATCAAACTACCAATGACGTTTTAAACAGAAATAGAACATATAATCCTAAAATTTATATGGAACCATAAAAGACCCCGGATAGCCTCAACAATCTTGAGAAATAAGAACAAAGTGGGAGGTATAACAATACCTGACATCAAATTATACTACAAGGCTACAGTAATCAAAACAGCATGGTACTGGCATAAAAACAGACACATAGATCAATGGAACAGAATTGAGAGTCCAGAATTAAATCCATGCCTATATGGCCATTTAATCTACAACAATAATAGCAAGATGTATGGTGGGGTAAAGACAGTCTATTCAATAAATGGTGCTGGGAAACCTGAACAGACACATACAAAAAAATGCAGCTGGACCATCTCCTTACACCATATACAAAAATAAATTCAAAATGGCTTAAAGACTTCAATGTAAGATCTGAAACCATAAAATTCCTGGTAGAAAACATAGGAAGAAACTTCACAGACATTCCCCAGAGTAAGATTTTTACTGATATATCTCCTCGCCTAAGGGAAGTAAGAGAAAAAAATAAAAATAAACATGTAGGATTGCATCAAACTAAAAAGGTTTTCTCACAGCAAAGGAAACCATCAATAAAACAAAAAGGGACCCTACTGAATGGCAAAATATATTTGCCAATGATATATCTGATGGGGTTAATATCACAAATTTATATAAAACTCACTCAACTCAACTCCAAAAAAAACAAACAACCCAATAGAAAATGTAGAGGGGACATGAAGAGACATTTTTTAAAAAGGACATACACATGGCAAACAGACATTTGAAAAAATGCTCAAACTCACTAATCATTAGAAAATGCAAATAAAAACTATAATGAGATACCACTGCACCCCAGTCAAAATGGCTATCATCAATAAATCAACAAACAAGTGTTGTTGTGGATGTGGAGAACAGGGTACCCTTTGAAATGTTGGTGGGATTGCAAATTGCTGCAGCCACTATGGTAAATAGTATGGAGGTATCTCAAAAATCTGAAAATGGAACTACCTTATGATCCAGCAATTCCACTCCTAGGTATCTATCTGGAAAAATCCAAAACTCTAATTCCAAAAACTTTATGCACTCCTATGTTTATGGCACCAATATACACAGTAGCCAAGACATGGAAACAACCAAAATGCCCATGTGTAGATGACTGGATTAAGAAACTGTGGTACATTTATATAATGGAGTATTAAGCAGCCATAAAGAAAAAAAAATATCTTATTATTTGCAACAACATGGATGGACCTAGAGAACATTATGTTAAGTGAAATAAGTCAGACAGAGAAAGACTAATACTATATGATCTCATTATATGTGGAATCTAAAGAAAATAATAAGTGAATAAACTAATCAGATACAGTTTTGGAGACATAGAGGAAAAACTGAAGGTTACTAGATGGCGGGGGTGGGGATAAGGGAGGAAGTGAGGTGATTGGAAAAAAGTCAGTAACCACAAGATGGCCACAGGGTTCTGAAAATTAATTTGGGGAATGTAGGCAATAATGTTTTAAAGATTTTGTAGGGTATCCGATGGACACTTGTCTCATTAGGGAGACCACCTCAGGGATGATGTAGATGCCTGAAAAATAATGAATGTCAACTGCAAGTTTGTATGTGTATGTATGTATATACACATATATGCATATATGTATGTATGTGTATATGTATGTACTTACAAGAAACAGAGTACAGCATTAGGAATAGAGACAGTGGAAATGTAATGGCTCTGTGCGATGTCACAGGGATAGTGGATGGGGGAGGAGGGTTCACACAATGTGAGGGATAAAAGATAAACGTTAAGTATTACTTTGTCTTGCGCACCTGAATCTAATAAAACAAATACATCAAAATCTGAACTGAGGCCATAAAGGTGATATTTAAATGTTAAGTTAAAGAGAACATATATGAAATTTGAAAGAAGGAAAATAAAGCAACTGTGATGGTAGGGGGAGTAAGTGCAAAATGCTTATAAATTTAGAAATCAATCATATGTTTAAAAGTTTGTTTTATTTTTTTAATAAATGGAATGAAAAAAAAAAAAAAGATCTGAGTCTTAAAGTAACACACACGACATGCGCAAAATGTAAAGATGAAACAGAGAGGCATGCCATAGGAGGCCTTCAGTAACATGGAAGAGAAAGGGAGAGGCAGAGCAGATCAGCAGAATTCTGACTTTTAGCCTGATTTAGACTCCAGGTCCCTCAGGAGAGCTCAGCTTGAATCCCGCAAGAGAACAAAACTGTTGCTCCAGCTCTCTGACCAATCCTTCCTTTCCACTAGATGGAAATATATATGTTCAAAGGTGAGGAGGCCCATCACGTTTTGTTTCAGAGACTTCTTTCAATGTTTAATTATTCTCTCCCTTTCAATTCACAGTGAATGAAATCTGTGAAAACTTCTTTCTAAAATCAGTGCGCTTTCTGTAAATTGGTTATCTGCTCCATTAGGCCAATATCCACCACCACACTTATTTCTAGCAAGGAAACTTCTCCCATTCGGACCTAAATTTCACTGGCAGTATTTGGAGTTAGAACTGATGAGCTTTCTCATGTAGCCCAAACTGTCTAGCAGGCAGGGCCATCACAACATTGAGGAGTTCTGGTGTGAGAGGTGCCCTACTCTCAATATCCCTTACATTTTTTTGGTAAAATTCACACCTTTATGACTGTATCTTGTTTCATTTTATATATACATCACCTTCTCTAATGCATTCATCAGTTACCCTGTTATTGCATGTCTACATTTTTTGCATTATCTACAGAGCAGATCTGATCCTGTTTAGAAGTTTCTGGGCATCTGTTTTAAAGACTATTGTGTATATATGAATGGTCACATGATATTTTCATTCTCAACATCTTGAACAAATAGCGAACTGTTTTCCTCGATAGCTATATCATTCTATGTATCCAGCAGAGACCTGTGAAAATTCCAGGTCTCCCACATCGCATTGTCAAAGCAGACATTATATTTTCTCTTTGGTTGATCACAGCATTCTTGAAGGAGTAACATATTGTCTCATTGTGCTTTTGATTTTCCCTCCCTGACTGGTAAATTGTCCGATTTTCATAGCAAAATGTTATTGACTGTGTGGCTTCAATAAGAGATGTGTATTGCTCACAGTCCTAAAAGTCCAAGATGAATGTGCCAGAATGTTGTTTCTCAGGAAGGTCGGTCAACAGGAAGCTGCTCAACAGTGTCTGAAGCTGAGGGTGTCAGCCGGAAGGAATAGACCAAGCAGAGCCACAGAAGTTGCTCTCCACAGACTCACACTCTGTTGTTTGCCCAGCAGTAGACCTGGAATCTCTGCCCATCAGCCACTTGGCCAATCACATGTCAGTATCCTCATGTGTCACAAAAGACAACCATGACATCATCATCCCCTCTCCAGGAGGCCGCAGCCACAAAGGTGCCTTGGACCATTTGCTGCACAGCCACATATCCAGGACAGTGCTTCAACTTTGAGGCCTGAATGAGACTTCACCATTCTCTGTGATCCATAGAGCCATCTTCTCATAATACAGAGTGGGAAGTGAAAGTTGCATGTCATGAAGTTTCTATTGATTGCTTGGAATAAGATAAATGGTATTAGATAGCATCTGTTGACGATAGCGCAAAGTTATTGGCATATTAGCATGCCTGATTTTTCTTTTAATTGTTCCAATGGGATACTGGTTGTAGGCACCTTTCCAAACCAATATAAGGACTATTCTTACCAGGGCACCACTGATAAACCATATGTGCTCTCTTAGTCTAATGCCCCTGCCCCTTGACCCTTCCAGGTACACGAGAAAGCTTCTCAGTTATAAAATCATTACACATTGCCACTGAAATTTTGGTCCACATGTGAGAAGTGCCCTTGTTAGAAAGAAGTGTGGTGGTGGATATTTGGCTGATGGAGTAGACTACAGTTTTAAAGAGAGAGCACTGATTTAGGAAAGGATTTTTCACTGATTACGTTCCCTGTGAATTGAAAGTGACAGAACCATTACACATGGAAAGAAGTCTCTATGACATAAGTTGATTTGCCCCCTCACCTGTGAGCATAGACATTTCTTCAGATTGGAGACAAGGATTGAACAGAGACCCAGCACAGAGGCTCTTGTCTCTTCCAAGGTTCAGGCCTGAGCTATACAGAACGACCTGCCATCATTACTAGGCCAAAACTGAGATTGTTGATGGTCTACTGTGTTCTCCCATTTTATTCTATATACTCTAGTGTCTCCTATGCTGGGCTCAAGGGTCTCTGTATTATGTGTAAACTTTCTCTATGGACCACAGAGGATGGTGCAGGTCGATACCAGGTCTAGAAGGTGAAAGATTTTCGTGGGTATGTCTCTGGGCAGGAATTGTGCCAGGGTACTTCTGTGACTGCGGCCACCTGGAGATGGGATGATGAGGTCACATTTGCATGATTGTGACACACATGGATCCTGAGATGGGACTGCCCAGGAGGTCGCTGGATGGGATATAAGCTGCAGTGTCAGGCGTACAACAGAGAGTGGGTTTGTGAGGGGAGCGACCTCTGTGGTTCTTTTCAGCCCGGGCCTTCCTGCTGAAAACCTCAGCTTGAGACCCGGATGAGCAGTATCCTATTACAAGAGCCTCATGAGAATGCAATGCTCATGTCACCACTATCTTGTACTTTAGGGACCGTGAGCTATACAATTCTGTTATTGAAGCCCAACAGTCTACAACACTTTGCTAGGAAAATCTGAATACATTAAGACTTTACCTGTTGGGGAAGGGGAAAGTGATAGCACAGTGAGATAATCTGTTACACCCTAAAGAATGGTGTGATGAAGCAGAAGAGAAAAGATCCCATGTGGTTGACAACGTGATTTGGAAGAAATGGGATATTAACATGTTCTGGTGGAAACATAGAGGGATATAGTTACTGTAAAAATAGTTTGCTGTTTGTCCAGTGTGCTGACAATAAAATATCATCTACTTTGATAAGTAGAATATAAAGAACTACAGTATATACTGGGCCAGCTACTGAGCCCACAAACAAGAAGGTGGACCTTCCTTTCTGTCTTAGGTAATTCCTGGCAAACCTGACCCCTATTGAATTACATCCAATCCTGTGAAAACAGCTGCTTGATAGGCACTCATCAGGGAATTCAGATGGCAGACACATGGAGCTCATGATGCCTCTCAGAACTGACAGAGTGCCATACAAATGTTTATCTTTCCTTTCTATGTACCAACACTCTCTTGACACTATAGGAAATGTTGAGGACAATCGAGAAACTGATGCCCTAACTTGTTAGGTATGGTAAGTGGTTCTTATTAATAATCACCATCAGGGACTAGAAGACCTGATCTGCTTATATCTGGAGCTGATATTCGTCCAGAAAATATCTTTGATGGGGAACTTTTTGGAATCAGTGTTCATACCAACTGCATGTCAATTCTAATTCCTCTTAGAAGTGGCAAGGTGATTCCTGGCAAGTCATTGTGGCTGTGCCCAATGGACATTGTAGTATGAGAAAGAAGGCTCTACAGAGTACAGAGAATGGTGAAGTCACACTCAGGGCTCAAAGTGGAAGCACTGTCCTGGATAAGTTTCTGAGCAGCAAAGATCCAGGTCACCTCTGTGGCTGAGACCTCCTGGAGAGGTGATGATGATGTCCCAGTTGTCTTTTTGTGATTCTTCCACATTGGTCCTCTCCAAGACACCACCGGAAACATCAAATTGATTGTGCAGAGCTTTTTTTGTGCCCACCTCTCTCTCTTCATTCAGTCTCACAGTCCTTCCACTACCACCACTGATCTGCCTAGCCAGGCCTTCACAACCTATTTTCCTATGTACACACTCTGGTTCTGTACTGGGACCTTATACCTTGTCACACACGTCTAAAGTGCCCAGCAGGACTCAGCTTCAGGAAGGTAATATTGCCCTGTAGAGGCAGAAGACCAAATAAAAACCTCCCTGTAAATGTTTGTTACAGCGTTCAGCACAAAGAGTAGATCCTGCTTATCTTGACCTACCCCTTTCTGTTCGGATAATGCAAGTACCATTTAAGTTTCACATACACCCAGGAGGCCCTCAAAACTATGCCCATGATTCTGCCAATGGCAACGGATGTCTGCATCTCTGTATTTAAAACCCTGGGTATAAATGCAATGCGATTTCAAGGGCAAGGTGCTCCGCCCACTGAGCCAATCAGTGGGTCCATCACATGGTCGCACATTGACTTACATGGATTTACTCATGTTGGTGTGTGCCTGCTTGTCGTGTGTATGTGTTGGGGGCACTACAGATCCTGAGAGGAAGAGGGCAGATCATGAAATTTGGCAAGCTGAACAATGGCTACAAGTGTCTGCCGATGGGAGAGATATCATAATGGGTCCACTTGGTTCTTTTGCACATAACAGATATGTGGAATGGAACTCCTGTGGAAGTTTCAGAAGTTTGTACCAGCTATCTGGAGTGACACTGAAGGAGACATAAGGAAGCTGAGAAGTGCTGCCATCTGTGTGTTATGTGTATGATAGATTACGTGGGGTTAATGAGCAGACCACCTCCTGTGGTGGGATAGGATCTGTAGCCTGTGGAATGTGCTGTGTAGGGGACAGAGGCAGGCTACTGGAAGTGGAGACGAGAGTACAACAGGAAGTGCAATTCCTGAGAGGCCGTGGTTCTTTCTAACAGGCTACAGTCTGTGGGGTTGGGGTTAGGAGGAAGACAGGATGCTTTAATGATGAAGCTTGTCCTGTGTGAAGGTGCCAGACACAGGGCGCTGTCCCAATGAGCAGGCTCTAAAGAAACCTGTGACTCCCAGTGTCCCCAGACCCTGTGGCTTGGGCAGTTTCATGTATATGCTTTCTCTTGGATGGTGGCCACACACAGACACAAGACAAGTGACTTTCTGAGATAGGCGTCACTAGCCCTAAGAGTGGTGATGGGAATGTTGACAGTTTGCTGGCACTCCTGACTCTGCACAAGAGAGCGGCATTTAAGGCAGTATGTGGGAAGTGTAGCTGTGCAGTGTGATGTTACCCTTGTACCACGCTGCCAGGGCCTCCTCCTATCATCCTGGAGGGACTGTGGGACAGGGAATGAGAGAGTATCCTGCGTTGGGTCAGTGGTAATATCGCTGGTCGGCTTGCTCCAGTAACTGGGCAAAAGGAGACAAGCCAGGGGCAGGTCACTTCCCTGCAGAAGGAATCGCCTGATGTGAAATCTTTGGGTGCCCATGGTCTCACCTGTGCTGGTGAAATGCAAATGGGCAAAGTCAAGTAGAGTGGAGTCAGCCTGAAATGCTTTTGCCAAGCTGTGCCCCATGAGTGTTTCTTCCACAGTGGCCTGTATGTAGGGAATGGCATTACTCAGACTATAGCATGGATAGGATAAGTACTTCTGCCCTTGCCTAGGGACTTCTGGAGTGTACCAGCAATTAGTGTGAGTGGTGCCTCAGAGGAGGGCATCTCTCCTCAGGAGACACTGCATTGAGGCTAAAGGGTAGCCATACTGAGGTTCTTTTACCTCCGCAGGACCCTTTCATTTTCAGTGGGTTCCTCGCATTTTAAGGTGCCTCAGGTTACAGGAGGGCCGAAGCCCTGGAGTGGGTAGAGCAGGGGTGCAGTAGATTGAGGGGAGGGGGTGCAGGCAGGAGGGATTTGGTGGCAAGCACCTAGCCTACTCCTTCCAGAGTGGACAGTGGTGGTGAAGAAAGTTCTGTAATTCATGTGAGCGGATAGGGACTTACTGCCACAGCTGGGCTCCAAGGTTTATCAGTGTGCCTGTGGAGTCTTTGGCTGTTGAGGATAAATTGGATCCTGCATGAGGCTATCTGTGCCTGCCATACTGTCTGATGTCCCTCATGCTGTCTGATCACCCTGGGTACACTGCAGGATTCACTATCGAACAGCCTGTCTCAGAACAGGGAGGCTCTGAGAGCCACTTTCACCAGTCTCTGTGCTACCCTGCAAGGAAATCTGTATATGACCAGCTGCTTGTCAGGGTACAGCCTCAGAGGGTGTATGACCCATGTAAATGTAGAGGGTGTGATGAGGCCTTCACAATGGACAGGATGGATGGTCCACCTCTGCCTGATGCTCACACTGAAGCAAAGGAAACCTGTCTTTCCAGCACCAAATTTTATACTAGGGTTACTCCTGGCACTTCTCATATTGAGTCTCTAAAATCTGTCTGCTGGCAAAAGGTAAAGGCTTTCCAGTGACCCTAGGATAGGGTTGTCTTGGTACACCAGTCCGGGACATGGTGGACTCCAGTAGTAGCCCCATAGATGTTCTTTAACAGCCTTTACTCTCTGCTCTCCACGATTGCGAAGGACACACAAAGAGTTAATGATGTGGTTTTGTGTAGGATGGGCATGCCCACTATCCTTTCCTGAATAGACAATGGCTCATAAACACCAGGGTTGGGCGTAGATTTGGCCTGGCCTTGGATGATGGGGGGACTCAATTTCATTCATGAGTGCAGCTGGGAAGGAAGCCTGAGACTGTTATATGTAGAAATGTGTGCCTTTGATCAGTCTTTGATCCAGCCCTCAGAACGTGGGTGTTGGCTCTGTGCTTTGGGAACACAGTTGTGCAGAGGTGGAACCCTGTGAGAGCAGTTGAAAAACTTCTCATGGGGTGAAATTCTTAAATGTTGTTCCAAGTAAAAGGCCACACACTGAAAATTCCCAATAATTGCACACAGATACTGGGCTGCATGTCAGGACAGGATGTGATCTTGTTTTGACTATCAGGACATGGTGACCCAACCACAGAGTTCCTAGTCCTTGCAGGTAGCAGGCTCTCCCTGCAAGCATGAGCATGTACAAGCAAGTAGGCTTCATTTCTCTAAAGGGAATGACTGTGGTGGGTGGTCACTGTCTTTCTCTTACAAAATAATGCTTAAGATATCCATATGTAACCCTGCATCTGAGCATGTGAATGGCATATATATATATATATATATATATATATATATATATATATATATATATATATATATATATATATATATATATATATGTATATGTTATTCACATGCTCAGATGCAGGGTTATATATGGACATTTTAGATATTATTTAAGTGTGTATATAGACATCTCTTGTGTGTGTATTCACCTATGTATGTGTATGCGTGCACTGAAATGTTATATCTCTCATAAAAAAGCATCTGAACTTAAGGAAATTGAGAACAGATATATGAATAAGAGTGTCCCTGATGCATTGACATTTGAAGGCAAACACAATGAAGGAGTGTTTTTGCACTCCTTGGGATAGAACAAAGAGAAAGAAACACCTGTGTCGACAGAACAATGCCATAGACACAGTTGAATAAATGGTCGTAAACAGCATATGCAGGAGAGAAAGAAACCTCAAATCAACCACATATCCTTATGTTCTTGTCAAGCTAATGAGAAATCTTTCCCCTGAGGTGACCAATAGATGAGAAAAACGTGTTGAGGTAATGTTAGGGTGGCTGACTTGTGCTCCAGGAGAATAAAACTGTACTTTCTTCCATCAAAACTTTGGAAGGTCTCCCTTATAGAAACACCATCCTTGGCCTTGCTCTCTGTGATGGCAAACTGGCTGGAATTACGGAGTCAGATGGAAAGCATTCTGTCGTCTATGCTGCCCAACAGCAGGAACCACTTGCCTTAGAAATCGTATTGTGGGACAAGTCGATCTACTGTCACTGGCACAGTGAAGGTTTACATCTGCCTGAGCTGCTGACCAGGCAGCAGAAGAATTCATCCCGGGTGCTCTGCCAAGCAATGGTCTCTGTGTTCACCAAGACAAGGAGGAGATCCCGTCTGTCTCCCACCCTCTAAGACTAGTGCAGTGACAAGGCCAAGTTAGAGGGATGTTTGTCAATGTTCCTAGAATCTGTTGGTGAAAGGAAGGCAGGTATTCTAGCATGACCCAAAATGGAAGGAGTTTACAAAGGTGTAACCACACAGAGACTCAGGTTCTTTTAGGGCAATTGAATGGTGGTCACCCAAGACACTCTAGTATATACTTTATTTGCAAAACCTCCACCTTGCTGGACCTCACAGAAAACCCCAGATTAAGAACGTGGGGGAATGAGAGACATAGACACAGGGAATCAAAAGAGAAGGACATAAGGATAGAAAGAGGGTATGAAAGAGAGACAGTGGAAGAGAGAAGGAGGTAGGCAGTTAGGCAGGGAGGGAGGAAGGACGGTGGGCAGGAGAGAGGGAGAGAGAAACAGTCCGACATCATGAGTTGTTCAATAAAGGGCTTATATCCCCTGAGTACAGGAGGTCAACTCTGCAAATATTAAGGCCACAGCTCCCCACGTGTAGTGTCCGTGGCAGTATCTGCATTTGGGTTCTCAGATATGTATATTCCAGGGATATACTGCACTGGCCAGGTCCTATTCCCAGGGGTATTTCCTGAGAGCTCCCTGTGGATCAGCTGTACAAGTGCAACAAAAATGTGATTTTGTAGTAGGAAGCCCTGCCTAGCGCTCATGGTCCCAGCAGCTGGCGCCCAGGTCCAGCAAAACACCAGATGCCAGCTTCAGTAGACTTTCTACAGAGTGGTCCTTGTAGAGGGAGGGACTGCACGTTGGGAAGGGTGGTGAGGAAGTAGCCTGGCCAAGAAGCTGGTGGGATGGGACAAGGTGGATAGGTGGGCCTTAGACAGGAAGGGCCATGATCTTGAGTCGCCAGATCCTCTTTCTGGTTGGTGGAGACGGGTCAGCTGACTGAGCATGGCTCTGGCATCCTTCCAGCAGATTCAGTGCAGGGTGGGCGGCCACATTCCGCATGCGCCCTTCCTATCGGAGACTGGCAGCCAAACGTAGAAGCCCAGCTCTAGGGTCCTAGGATTGCAGATGACAAATGTCCCTTCAACGTGACACATGTGCTACTGCCTTCTGCATCTTCTCCGCTGCACTTCTCAGGGCGGGGCCCATGGCGAGTGAGGCTGGGTCCGGGCGGGTCCAGTGATCTGGCATCCTCAGATGATTTAGCTGTGGGATTGTGCCTAGAAGGGGCAGCGGCTCAAGCCGAGGGTCTCCCGGGCAGTGGGACTCCTGGAGACCTTGCCTGCCTCAGCAGGTGGGAGGGTGGCAGAGGCCTCCATCCTCGGTGTGGAGGTGGAGCAGGAAGGAGGCCCTGGAGTGGCATCAGGAGGCAGTGTTACTTGTAGAGGACATGTTCAAGTTTTGTTAATGGAACAGGAGGAGGTGACCAGCAGGTCGTAGTGGATTTGGTGGGCTGATGCTTCCACACAGCCTGCTTCCCCACACACATATACAGACTTTTCAAGCTGTGAGTCTGGCAGAGCTCCAAACACAACCAGGAAGCCCCTTCTGCACACAGGTTTCTTGAGGGGCTGTGTGTGGATACAGCCTTTAGGGACCAACACACTCCTCAGACAACGTGGACACAGGAGAGATCATCCGCAGACCTAAGCAGTGCCTTTCCTGCACTGGCACACACAAGTGAAGTGCAGACTAGGGATTGTCAGGTAGCAGGCAGTGACAGATGATCCAGTAACCAGGGACGCACGCCAGTCTTGCGCATGTGTAATGCATGGCAGGAGCTTTAACTAACATTTATCTATTGGTCTTTGCTGTGCTTCCACTTGGGTATTGCAAATAGTGTTGTGATGAATACGTATCTGTTTAATTAGTCATTTCGATTTCTTCAGTCTCCTATAAGTGGAATTACTGAGTCATTAGGAAATTCTCTTTTCGGTTTCCTAAGAAAACTCCAAACTGTGTTCCACATTGGCTGCATCAGTTTGCGATTCCACCGACAGTGTATGTTCGTGTGTTCCCTTACAATATCAAGGTATGGAAGCAATACAAATGCCCCGCCACGGATGAGTGGATAAAGAACGTTATGATATCCGTTTGATGCTTCAATCTGATATGGAAGTTTGTAACGTTTTTACCCCTTAATGTTCCACAAGCTAAACTTCACTTGCACTGTTCCTTTAAAGGAATACTTTTAAGAATACTCAAAGATACATGCTAATTTGCAAACTCCGTTTGACGGACTTAATAAAACTTTATAAACTCAAACTTCCAAGAATGCATGAGTTTTTTAAAAGTATTCTTATTAATGATCTTTGCCTACATTTACTGATAAATATCCTAAGACTGGCAGATCCTTCCATATTTGTAAGAGCATACAGTATTAAACCTTTGGATTTACACTGATTTTCAATATTCCAAGGTATAGTTAATGAGTGCTTCCTTAAAAACAATGCTTTGTTTCCACCATTTACATATATTTGTAAATATGTGTATGTATGTATTTACATATGCACACTACACACATTACATATATTTACATAGGCACACACACATACACACAATACTGAGAGTGTCAAAAATTGTATACACATTTCAAGAAAGGAAAACCTGTGTTAAATTTGCAATACTCAATATATATCGGCAATAAAAAATGAATACAAGTCATGTGTATACATTTTCTGGAACCCCCATTATATGCATACATATATATGTACACACACACACACACACACACACAGAAACACACACACACACTTAAGCACACTTACTTTCATTTCATTAAGATACATACTCAGGGAAGTTAACTGGCTCAGTTTCATTTTTCCGTTATAGTTGATATTCACTATTAATTTATGATGTAAAGGGTAGGCATCAGACTAACTGGATCAATTTTGTTTTAGTGGAGAAAATGGATTAACTTACCATTATTGACACTTGGGCCATCTGCTGCAGTAGAATGGATAAGCAAATGGATGCTTAATTTTACATCCTTAAAACCTTTGTATCATTCCATATGTTCAATTTTTCTCTTCACGTATACCATATCTTAAAGGGATATAAACACACACAAAATTTCACACTTATGAGGCAAAAATTGTTTTGCAGTCTTGTTGGAGAATGTTCAAACCTTTTCTTTTATTCATTTAGTTTTTCAAAGAGGAATATATGATTTCTTTAGCCCTTCAAGCTGGCAAACAGGTACAGTTTCCTGGTGGTAATGTAACAGGGGCTGCTTAATTTTGTATGCCTTTTTATGTTCAAAGACATAAAGGGAAATTTTACAGGAAAAGAGCAAGTCACTTCCACATTGCTTTTATGGTTGTTTTAGTCAGGAGTAAAATTAGACATAAAATAGTATTTTGTGGAAATTTGACTCTGCAAATTATAGCAAAAGAGACGTGAAATTTAAACTGTTAAAGTATCATATCTCAATTAAAATGAACAACTATGAAATTACTTTGAGAATTTCCACTTTTTCATCTTATCCAAAAATTTATGGATGGAACAATAATATACACATCTACCCAAACAAACACATTTTTTCTTTTGTAGTACTCAACTAACAGAAACATGGCATTTAAATTTTCTCTTCTCACAGAAAATTTAGTACATAACAGTGTTTTTTAGTACCTGTTTCAGCCTGAATTTTCAGGTTTGCTTCCCCCACAAACTCCTCTGGAAATCCTGTAACTTGAGCTACTATATGATTCATGAGGAATAGAGTACACCCCTATCAATAGATGGTGAAAACCAATCATTCCTGTCTGTTACCACAATCATGACCACTTAGAGATGTACCACTTTGGCTGCTTGAGTATTTTTCATGTCATCTACCATATCCTTCTCGTGTGTTATACTCATCATAATGACAACTTCCATCATAAGTCAGAGGGGGCCTCATGCTGGTTGTATTCCCTGACAGTTTCCTGTAAAGTCAATGATCAAAGGACAAAACGTAAACTACATTACAAAATATTCTGGTATCATGACACTATAAAATGCTAACTAAATATCTGGAAATGTGCCTCCATTTTCCTGTGCTCATAAGGTAATAATGACGCTGCAGTGGTCAAAGGATCTCATGTTCCTTTAAAAGAAATTGTAAGAGTAATATCTGTAGCCTAAGTCAATTTTTTAAAACAAATGTCCTATTCACAGTTTCTGAAATTGAGCTGAGATTCTGACTTTAACATTGTTCCTTTGCTTCATACTGTTAAACACCTGTTACTTTAAAATGTTAAAATGAGTTTTATTTAATGAGAAAAAAAAGATGAGACTACCAGTTTACCCTAAAAAGCATTCTATTTGTTTAAAAGTGTTATTAAGATAATCATTCCAAGACCTTCAACCTCATCAAAAGTCCATAGCGGTGTTTTCCCTTCGTGGAATTAGAAGTAAAACAAAACAACACTGTCCTGTTAAGACTAACTGTATGATTCACAAGTCAGATCTGGACTCTTACCATTACTCCCACGTGAATCTCTGTAAGAGCCTCTCCTGTATGTTCAGATTAATCTATATCATGACCCCATCACAGTCATCACGATCACAAAATTTAAAAAAAATCAACACAGAGTATGAACCAATGTCCAAATTGAGAAGTGCAGTTTGATAAGAAGGAGAAAAATTAATATTACCTATGTCTCCTAGAGAAATCTTCATCCTGAGGATGTGAATGGCTATAATCACGGTAGCCTCTAGGTTGTGTTTTTACAATGTAATCCTTGTAGTCTTTGGACCTGTGATTATCTTTACTTACATAACTTAAACAAGTAAAGTAGCAAATGTTTTAAAATGTACCTTCTGATATGCAGGAAAATATATTAAAAGCTCTGACATTGAAAAGACAAAGTATTTAAAAAGAACAAAGGACCTGAACACGCTTGTCTCCAAAAAGATATACAGCCAATGGGCACGTGAAAACATGTTCGATATAATTAGTCATTAGAGAAATGCAAATCAAAACCAATATTAGATACTACTTTACTCATAAGTTGCCTATATAATTTGTTTTTAAATGAAAGTTCTCCTCACTCTGGGTAGTGAACACCGAGTGCTATGTAGGTGATGTATTGCAGAATTGTACACTTGACATCTATTAAATTTTACTAACCATTTTCACGCCAATAAAGTTTAATAAAGGAAACAAATAAAACAGAAAAAGGAAAGTATCTAGAGTTGATGAAGATGTACAAAAATTGGAATCCTACGTACACTGATGATAGAGATGTCAAATGGTGCAGGTGCTGTGGGAAAGATGGGTGGTTCCTTAAAAATTAAACAGAGTTACGATATGACCAGGAATGCCATTCCCTCAGTACATATCCAAATAATAGGATACTTGGGTATTCTATACCCAAATACTTGTACATGAATATTCACAACAGCAGTATGGTGGAAATAACCCAAACAGACAAATGGATGAACAAGCTCGGTTAATTAACGACACCTACAATGGACTATTTATTTAATCAGTCTTGAGGGTGTGATGTACTGATTCATGCTACAAGACTGATGATCCTCAAAAACTGTCATGCTAATGAAAAAAAGCCAGATAAAAAAAGGTCACCTATTTTTTGATTCCAATAAAATGATTCATCTCGAATAGGAATGTTGATATAGACAGAACACATATAAGTGCTTGCTAGTGCCTGGGGCAGGGGAATAAATTGGGAGTGATTGCTTAAATGTTACATCATTTTACTTGCGGGTAATGAAAATATTTTGTAACCAGACAGAGGTCGTGACTGCAAAACACTGTGAATGTTATCGAATCGTTCACTCTGAAAATATTTAATTTTATGGTAGATGAATTAATTTCACCTGAACAAAACATATCAACTATGATATAACAGTTCACATATTTTATTGTCCTTTACCTATGTTTAGTAGAATAACCGCCATCCCTCAGTGTCATACACTATTTTCTCCTGGAAGAGACTAGCTCTCGGTGTGGAGGCCCTCCCTATTTTTCTTTCCCACACAATACTGGTCCTGCAATTTAAAAATACCTAAGTATCTCAGAATTGAGTGTAGTGTTTCAAAGAAAAAGAAACATTAAGAACCTCGAGTTATTTCCTCTTTCAAAATTGATGTTCAATAATTAGTCTAAGATTCCATTCATGCTCATTTTTTCTGCCCATTAAAGTGTTATACTTGAATAATGGTTTTATCCTCTGAGACATCTCCCCTACCTGTATACATTTTGCATAATCTTTACATTACCTTCAATAAGCAAAACCTCAAAAATCTGAGCAAAATATAATTTTGAAAACTACTTTCACATATTCAATCTTACATATGTCTTCTAAAATCTTTTATCTGTAAGCAATTCTCCTTTTCTATTTGTCATTGTCTTACTTCATCCATCTCTTGCCTCAATTATTTACAAGTCTCTGTCTTGCCTTCAGTCTTACTACTTAATGTACTACTCCTTATAATGGTCCCATTACAACTAGTTAGTCTTTTCAATACCCCCGTCTGGTACTATTACCACTCTCCCAGTTTTTCCTGAGAGACCACAATATTAACCCAAGTGAAGGGAAAAGAGCCTTGGTCAGGCTCTCTCCCCGACCAGTGGCTAGCTCTTCCCCAGGATGTGCTGGTCTGAGACATAGTAGCAATGCTAGCCCTGACCCGGCGACCTGCTGGTCCGACATAAAGGAACAAAGTGCAGGTACCGTCCATTTGAAAGATATACTCTTATGTCAGCATCTTTGCTCTACGTCAGCTTTGTCTCTGTATGGTATAAAGTTGTCCGACTGTTTCATGAGGTTGGTGGCTGAGACATGAAAAGGCTGCTGCCTGTATCCAGTGTAGGGGTTGAGTATTCCCCCTAAGCCTGAATAAAGTATGTCTACTTTGCCTTCAGCTCCACGTATCTTCTTCCAGCTCCTTGAGGTGCACACACATTACTCCTGAGATTCAACCTACCAGGAAACCTAGTGAAGCGAGCAGGATCTAGGTCAGGTAAGAGATCTCTACGCCCCTGGGCAGAACGTGTGCCTTCATACGGTTTGTGGTACCCGGTGGCCGATACTCTGAGGAGCTGGGCATCCTTGGAGGGGTAGGAAGACGTGGATGGTTCTCAGGCCAGCACAGATAAAGCCTTGCAGGTTTTAACTGAGCAGTTGCTGGAAGAAGCCAGAGGTGCTGCCAGCTGTGTGGGCTGGATGTGCCTCAATGTGCTGTGCGGACATGCATTGAAGAGGAAGTGCTTGCTGAAGTGGCCAGAGTGTGGGACCTACAGTCTCTGGAGGACCTGCTGGAGGCCTGACTCCATCAGCTCGAGGAGGAACTCTGCAGTGGGGGGTGGTGAAGCAGATACCACCCTGGAGTTCCCGACAGAGGATGCTGGGGAAGCTTAAGATGTCCCACACCCCTGCATTTGGCCCACTGTACAACAAGAGGTAAAACATGAACAAACTTTGGGACCCACGGGCGTTGATTTTGGCAACATAGCAGTGACTGTGTTCACAAATTACCCTCCTTATACTCCCACGGAGTTGGTGAGTTGGTGAAGCAGCGGTTCCAATACCCGGTGAGCCACTCGAGGCTTGGCAGCTGTACTTGTGGGACGAGGGAGCAGACAGCATTCTCTGTTCCCCATATGAAATGGAAAAACTAGCCTCTGTGATGGTGCACCCATCTGTACGGCACTGGCTGCAAATTGCTGCAGGCTAGTTCAAGGCCAGGGCAACCAATCCTTAATGGGGTGGCTCACTGCTGTGGTGCACACAGTAGGGGGAAATGTAGGCAAGCTGCCTCAAACTGTGAACAAATGGCAAGCATACACTAAACTTGTGCAAATCATCGGTGAAATTGTTATGAGACATGCTGTTTGTCTCTAACACACATGGGCCAGGTGATGAGCATTTTATGATGAACATGAGAGATTGAATTTGGGTACTGTTCCTGCAAATGTCTTTGGGTCCTGGACTGCTCTCCTTGAACCCTATATGGGACGGCGGAATCTTAAAGTCACAACCACCATGGCCACCCTGGGAGATGTGGAGGGATGGCGGCAGGAGAAATTAGGACGCAATGTCTTAGAGGTTAAGACAAGAAATCCGAAATGGAAATATGGGAGGGCAAACCAGACGGCCCCAAAGGGTGATACACATGCACATGTGAAAAGATCTCTTAGCTGCGGAGGTTGATTAAGGAAAAAGTAGACTGAAAACCCGATGTGGTCTTGTTGAAACTATGGAAACAGTTACGTCAAGAACAGCAATTCTGGCAAAACCCGAAGGAGAAGTCTGAGAAAGTGTGATGCACGTCCATCTGGGAGTTCATGCTACCACAGGAGGCTAGCTCCCTCAATTTGAATTGGTATGGGGGCATGGCAAGGTACCCGGTCACAGAATGAGCAGGGATCAGAGGCCCCACCTAGAGCTGTCCGTACATTGATCCCCTTCTAATGTACAGAGGGTTTGGCATGAGGTTGACACCGGCGCAAACTGCAGCCTTCTCTGTGGAAACCCAGAACTGTTTCTTGGACTATCAATCTACATTGATGGCTATGGGGGCGGGGGGAGACTTTGAAGGTGAAAGTCATTTGCTTACCACTGGGTATAGGAAGTCTTCCCACCTGTACCTACACGGTGTATGTCTCCCCCAGACGGGAATATACTTAAGGGTAGATAACCTGCATGGCCTCAGGTTATAGACTTTGGTCGTAGAGTTCTGCCTCTGAATCCATGTAATGAAAATGGTGATACGGACATGCTCACTACCCCCCCTCTTGTGTATTGCTGAGGCTCTATCACATGGTTACAGTGTGACAGTATCCACTGCCAGATGTGGTATGAGGATTGGCCGCACAATTGTAGAACTGGAGAAAGCACGCATTGTTGAGATAAATGCATAATCCCTTTAACTCTCTGGTATGGCAGTGAAGAAACCGGGTGGGAGTTGTTGAATGACTACAGACTACAGGAAATTAAATAAGGTGACAACACCTCTGCATGCTGCAGTGACATCAATTCATGATTTTATGGACCGCTTGACGATACGCTTGGGAACATATCGCTACTTTAGTGCATCTGGAGATCTTCTCTATTGACATTGAACCTGATAGTCAAGAACAGTTTGCCATCACTTGGGATGGGCATTAGTGGACCTTTGCAGCCCTCCAACAGTCATATTTACATAGTCCCACTATTGGCCGTAGTCTTGAGCCCAAGATTTGGCACAGTGGAAACACCTATCCTCTGTGGCTCTGCTTCAATATGTTGATGATATATTACTAACATCTGATTCTCTTTCAGATTTAGAGCAGCAGCTCCCTCTCTCTGCCACTTGAACTCATGTGGCTAGACGGTGAATGAGGAAAAATTCCAGGGCCCTGGCTTATCTGTAAAGTTTTTGGGTGCTTTGTGGTCGGGTAAGGCAAAGGTTATACCAGAAGCTGTTATTGTAAAATACAGGCATTTCCCCGACTGACCAAGGTCTCCCAACTACAAAGGTATTTGGGTCTGTTGGGTTATTAGTGGGTGCTTAACCCATTTAGCACAGATGGTAAGGCCCTTATGTGCCATGGTGAAGAAGGATGTCTCATGGGATTGGACAGAAGCTATACCACAGACATGTGTTGCCACTAATGGGCAGGTCAACAGACACAGGTACTACAAATAGTAGATCCAGGTTGCCCGTTTGAACTCCATGTTCACGTAACCCATGAAGGGTAGGTTTCGGGCCTCTGGCAACAGCAGGTGCATCTCGGTTGCCAGTGTGGTTCTGCTCCAAACTGTGTAAAGGAGCGGAATTCTGCTACTCCCTAATGGAAACAAATGGCCACTGTGTACACAGCTTTGGTGGCTACAGACGCCATCTCAGGAACGACATGGTTATTGTGGACCCAGAGACCCAAAACCGGTGTGGCACACCCACCAGCCATGCCAAGTGGTGTGCCTACTTAGAGCAATGTAGTACCCTCAGATCAAGCCCTTTGAGCACAATTACAGCAGGTCCTATGGCCTATGCATCTTGTAGCTTAGGCCATGCCTGGTGATCTAGCTAGTGAGGGGACTTATAACCCTTGACTTACAGAGGACAGCCACCAGTACCTGAAGATGCCCCATATACTGATGGCTCATCGGAGAGCCGCTGCCATTTGGACGGCTTTTGGTGTATAGTCCAAAATAGATACCATTTGGTCTGATGCTGGGGTGGGTAAGAGTAGTCTGTGGGCTGAGCTAAGGCCTGTGTAGAACATCATCAGCCATGAGCCTAGTCCCCTGGAAATTTGTACAGACAACTCGGTGGTGTTTCAGCACCTGATGTTGTGGCTCCCCATGTGGAAGCACCAAAAATGGTTGGTAGGACAGCATCCACTGTGGACACAAGACATGTGGCAAGACTTCTGGGATTTCGGACAGGAAAAAGAGGTGACCCTGGTGCACATTACGGATCACTCCCCTCTAACACCCCAGGTAATGATGACACACATGGCTTAGCACAGGTCCGGTGGTTAGAACCGTCCCCTGCCACTGATGTGGCCCACTGGCTGCACAGACAGTTGCAGCACGGAAAAACAAAACCATGTAGCAGGTGACCAGATTCTGGGGGCTGCCTATGAAATGGCAGGAGATAGCTGGTGCCTGCCACAACTGCGTCATTTGTGCCCAGGACAGCCCCCAACAGCAAAAACTCGCTATTGTGATTCAACAGCTCACGCGAGGGAGGGTGCCCCTCAACTTGCTGACAAGTAGATTACCTTGGACCCCTATCCAAAGCCCAGGGTGCCTCTTACACCCTGGTTCACAGCAGTAGACACTTCTACAGGATAATTGATTGCTTGGCAATGTCTGTTTGCAGACCAGTGAAATACATTAGCAGCTCTCACATTGCTTATGCCCTCTATGGGCGCCTACAGGTCATTGAAAGCAACAGGGGTACTCACGTTATGAGACAGAAAGTGCAGTGATTGGCTGCCAAGGATGGAATGCAATCACTGGTCCATGTCCCTTACAATCCACAGACACCTGGAATGACTCAGCATTATAACAGCCTGTTGAAACAAGGCCTTCAGGTGTCGAAACACCCTCCCACGATGCCTGACTGGGCCTTGTGTCTGGAAAGTTTTGAGAATTTGCACGAGAAGCCTAGAAAGGGTGAGCCCTCACCAGTAGAGATTCTGCTACATTGGATGGCCACTCCCATACAACTACAAATCACTACCAGTCAGACCTTACTATAGCCAAGATATTGCAAAAATAAAAACATCCTGTTACCAATACCTGCATGCTTGAAAGCACAAAAACGACTACAACAGACTTGGCCTTGGCAGATCAAAAGTCCCCACTGTCATTGGTAGGGCCTGCTAGCCCCATGGGGAGCTGGTGTGACCCACGATTGACAAGTGACTCCAGGGGTTGTGGCTAAGTGGCCACCACAGGTGACTGTGGTCTATGGAGTTCCTGGCACTGGGACGATCATGCGGGCCTTTTGTGCTCTCACTGTGACCTTTCTTTGGGTTCCCCATTCTTTACATGTTGAAATCACACAAGGTATTCCCAACACTGCTCCAAACATGGGAAAGGTGCTTGTAACAGAAACTCTCCTCTCTCAGGACAAAGAGCTAGCATGTATCCTCCCAGATGGGAGGGATCGGCAATTGCTCTTTCCTACGTCTACTGTTTCTTTCAGCTCATAGATGCCTGTAGGCCAATACGATGGTAGGCTGGGCCTAAACCTACGCCAGAGTGGCCAACATCTGCAGTGTTGGATTTACACAGAGTTTCCAGCAAGCACCGCAGCGGGGTTTCCATTGTTTATCTATGCAGCCAGTGCAGAGAACTGGACTTGGTTGCAAGGATGGAAACGTCGACAGGTAGGCTGGAACTTCACCTGGCGACACATCCTCTCCCGCATGAGGGCGCAAAGAAACCACACCATGGAGTGGCTGGGTCATGCAGTGTAGGATGGGTCAGGTATCTCACAAATAAAGATGTAGAACTTACCCAGGTCATCCCTCTTTTTTGCGATTGACAGACTGACATCAGAGACATGTGTTGGTTACCTGCGACCCTGTCAGAACACAACCCAAGTCTGCGAGGACCATATATGGTAAAAGGGCAACAAGGTTTGGACCCCACCAATTTTTACCCCGAGGGGGGCCTGTGGGTTTTATGGCTGGCCCTAAATCCCTATCCAGTAGATAGGGAATTGTACATGGGGATGGCCATACCATCCAGCCCGTGTGCGACCCACACTAGAAACTCGACACCAAAATTGGGAGCCCTTTACAGCCAGACATCACCTTGTCAAGAGGACACCTGCATGGTTATATCCCTTGGTTATTTGCAGTCTACAAGCTAGTTCTATTTTGCTGGAAATACAAATAACTGCACTTGCTGAGCACACTGCCCAAGCACTTAACCAAACCCATCAGGCCCTGCACTAACTGATAGAGAAAGTTGACCAATGAAAAAGACAGTCCTCCAAAACCGGATGGCTCTGACCATTTTAACTACTGCCCAGGGTGGTACCTGTGCCTTTCTACATGCTGACAACTGTTTATACATTGATGATAATGAAACAAATGTACGCCAGGCACTGTCTGCCCTGACAGGAGAGATTACTGGCACTCAGTGCCAGACAGGAGACCCCTTACAAGAATGGTGGGCCTGGCTCTCCTCCTCTTGGAGATGAGCTTCTGCTCTGCTGAAAAGAGGGGCGTGTGTCCTAGTGGCCTTCTTCTATTCTTTGTATCGCTGTTGCATCGTCTGGGTACAGGGCTCTGCCCTGTTGACAAAAAGATCTACAGCGAAGGCCCGAGGCAGACGACTAGCTGGCAGGTGAGAAACCCTAGAGGGGTGGGGCGTAGGAAAAATAACCTTTGTCAGGCTGCATATCCGACCAGCTGCTGGTCCTGACCCGGTGACATGCTGGTCCAGGACGATGCTATACAGTACTAGCCCTGACCAGGTGACCTGATAATACACAGAGCTGGCGCCATCCATCTTACAGAGGTACTCTTATGTAAGCCCCCTGGCCGTATGCCACCTTTGTCTCTGTGTGGTATAAAAGTGTCCGGATTTTTCACTAAGGGGCGGCTGAGATATGAAAAGAGCTGCTGGTTGTATCCACAACGGGCTGATTGTGTCTCCTTATGAAGCCTAAATAAAATATGTCTACTTTGCCTTCGGCTCCACACGTCTTCTTCCAGCTCCCCGAGTCACACGCACCTTACTCTGACACTCGACCCACCCAGACAACAGATTATCACAAATGAGTTTCAAGATCTCATTTCTCACTTACACTAGTCTTTTCATGCTATTCTTTTCAGGTCTCAGGATACTCCATCTTCTTATCTTCTACTTCTATGTATTATTACACTGTCAATAGTACTCTTTGGGCTTATCGATATTTTTATTGAGCTACTTCATGCCAAATTCTTTATGTATATTTTACAATTTATTGCCAACTGATTGACTCTATCCTAATGCTACTATGTTTCAATGTACAAGATTAGACTCTGTAATGATGACAACATTGAATTCCACTGCATATCCGTACTACTATTTAAAGGATCACTTTAAGAGCACTGTATCTCATTTAAAATATGACTGTCTTTGATCAATAATATTCTCTTTATGTGATAATTTTTACTCCCAGCTGCTAGAGGTCATCCTTTCAGTTATTTGTGTTTGTTCACTAGCTCATACACTAACAGGAATGTATAGGCATCTTGTGTATTTTGAAGTTGATAGCCATACTGTACTTACTTAGATTTAGCGATCTTCTGCATATGAAATGTAATTTTCTTTTAAATTTTCTTTTGATTCCAGTTGACATTCCATATTGTTTTATATTGGTTTCAGGTGTACAGCACAGTGGTTACACATTTCTGTAACTTACAAATTCATCCCCCAGATTAGTATAATACCCATCTGGCACTGTACATACATTAATACAGTATTATTGACTGTATCCCCTATGCTGAAATTATATCTCCACAATTATGTTGTAACTTCCACTTTGTACTTTGTAATCCCTCCACTGTTTCAGCAAGCCTCCCAACCCCACTGCCATCAGGCAACCATCAGTTTCTTCTCTGTATGTGAGTCTGTTTCTGTTTTGCTCACTTATTTGTTTTTTTGGATTCCACATGATAAATGAAATCACATTGAACTGAGAGGCAGGAGGTTTTAGAAACAACGCTCAGTAAGGAAGTATAATATATCTTCCAATTCAGTGATTTTTCACGTTCTTACAATATCAAGTGTCAAAGAGAAAATCTAAAAGGGTAAGGGAGCTAAAGTTGTCTTTAAACTTCAGTAAAACAGAAAACATGTTGTTATATGGATTACTAAGAGTTTTTCTAAAGCCTAACTAAGAGTTGTTTCTAAAGCCACTTGCTTCCTTCTCTGTTCAATCTGAGATGGGATACCTCCCTTCCAAATTTATTATATCTTCTTATATTTGAATCTACACTTCATCCCCTGCTTTGCTGTTTGAAATATTTTTTCGAAACAATTTCAAATTATTATGTAGGACCATTATGTTAGAGTTTAAAACATCTCTGCACCAACCAGTCACAGAGACTAATTTATGTGCTCCATATATTTCACAACTTTATGCACTTCTATCATGTCCTCCCAACCTAAGATGTCTGAATCCTTAGACTTGCTTTTCAAGTCTTAATTTTATTTTAAAATACCACTTAGCCCCAATGATCTCCCTTCAAGCTACATGACAAAATACTTATGTTCTATTTGTTAAGCCATCATTACTTTTACTTGTTATTTTCTTCTCAATGAAATTATTCTTAAAATCAGAAAATGTATCCCATGTGTATTTGTATATATTTCTTAGTGTTTTCACACAACCAAAAATGATACCCTGCACATAAACACTATTATGGTCTTTTAACTGAACTTTTTAATAATGTTTAGGTCAGGGAACCGTTAGCAAGGATCATTGGCTCATATTGAGATTAAGAATGTATCCATCAACATTATATTAAAAAACATAACAAAACAAAACAAAAAACCTGTCAAGTGCCATCATGATCCAAACAAAGAAAGGAAAATAGATTAATATGGCAAGTCTTAGTTTTTTTTTCTCCTTTTGTCCAGTTGGTCAAAAACATAGCCTAATTACACCATTGATCAGAATATTCTCTCAGAGGCCTTTACAGAGTTCACAAAAGTTTCATCTTGAACCATGTGAAAAATAAGTGTACTACTCAAAGATTATTAGCAGAAACTTTAAAAATTAGGAAGGATCCTGCATCAAACAGGGACTCAGAAGGAACTGCTTTCCCACTGTAGTGTTAATTACCTATTGCATCCATAACTACAAACTGAACATTATTTTCTTACCATGACTCAATTAATAACCTTGTGATCAGTGAATATTCCCATGCACTTCCCACTCTCCATTTTGCTTGTTGATTTTAAAGTTAAGCATTCAGTTTACAATAGCTCATTTTCATTAATAAAAATATGATTGTTTTTGCCTTACCTTGTCTTCCCATCCCACTGTTGCTCCACCCTGCACCAGAACGGGCAGAGGTTTTTGGAGGAGCACTTCCACTTCTTGATGATGGACCCCTTTTCACCGGATAGCGTCCCTTGGAAGAACTCATGTTGAGATTAAGAATATATCCACCATCATCTGGGTTTAAAAAACATATTTTTAGTTAAGTAGAGTCAGCATTCTTTAAATGGTCAGATTTTGGTAATTCTTTGTAACATTTCATTCACTAAACAGCATTGTGCTCTCAGGCACTCATATTAGTCTAAACTAATAAAACAGCCTCCCAAGAAGCATTTTATATTAGTGGAAGAAACAGATTTGGGAAGAACTGGTGGGGTACAGAAATCTGGAGTAACTAAATATAAAAGTACACTTTTTACATATAGGACTCTCCCTACCGACGTCTGTAAGCTGAGGCCATGTAGCACATCCACCCCTAGAATATACTCCGGAACGGAGGAGACATAAACCTTGTAGGTACGAGGAGGAAGCCTTTGTATACCCAGTGGTAAGGAAACGGCTTTCACAGTCACAGTTTTTCCCCCATAGCCATCAATGCAGATTGCTGGTCCAGGGAACAGTTCTCGATTCCCATAAACGAGACTGCAGTTGGCGCCAGTGTCTACTAGAGCCAAAACCCTCTGTACATTAGAAGGGGACCAATGTGTGGACAGTTCCACGTGAGGCCTCTGGTTCCTGCTCGTCCGCTCTGACCGGGTACCTTGGCCCCACCACTAATCAAGCTGAAAGGAGTCGGCCTCAAGCAGCTGCATGAAGTTCTGGAGGGACATGGGTCGCGCTTTCCCAGACTCCTCCTTTATGCTTCTCCGGAATTGTTGTTCCAGACGCAACTGTTTCCAAAGTTCCAGCAGGAGTGCATTGGGTTGTCGGTCTATTTTCTCCTGATCAACCCCTGCTGCCACGAGATCACACCACATCTGTGCGCGTGTTATTCTCTGAGGCCCGCGACCTTGCCCCTTTACCTTTGGTTTGGGCTTCCAGGTCTCAACTGTGCAGACCTCCTG
>NW_027423864.1:0-28343 GCF_036562045.2 Rhinolophus sinicus | reverse complement strand
CAAGGAAAAGTCTATGCTCACAGCGGGGAGGCCCATCTAGTTTTGTTGTGGATACTTCTTTCCATTTGTAATGATTCTGTGCTTTCAATTCACATGGAATGAAATCTGTGAAAAATCCTTTCCAAAATCGGTGCTGTCTCTGTAAAACTGTCATCTATTCCATCCAGCAAATATCCACCACCACACTTCTTTCTAACAATGGCCCATCTCACTTTTGGACCAAAATTTCACATGCAGGGTTTCATGCTATTATCACTGAGAAGCCTTCTCATGTAGTCGAAAGGATCAAGGATTCATGGCCATGAGACTATTAGAGGACGTATGGTTTATCAGAGGTGTCCTACTAGGAATATTCCTTACATTACTTTGGTGAAGTGCCCACAGCCAGTATGCCATTGGAACCATTAAAAAATACATTTCAATCATGCTAATATGCCAACAACATTGTGCTATCATCAATCGGTGATCTGTAATACCATTCAGCTGATTCCAAACAAACAATAGAAATCCCATGCCATGCAGCCTTCATTTCCCGTTCTCCACTCACCTTGGGCCCTGGAATACACTGACATGACTTCTTTCACTATGGATTTGACTAATGTCCTTTGGTTATGTAATTGGTGTAACACCAGATGTGGCAATCTGAAACTACCTTCTTTCGCTTGCCAATGTCTCAAGATTCATCCTTCTGTAGCCAAGATCCAAACTTCCTTCATATTTTTGACTATAGGATATTTCATTTTGTAGATAAACCCCCTATGCTAATGTTCATCAGTCGATATCACATTGCATTTTCCAAATTTTGGTTATTATCTACAGTGCACCTGCCAATTCTGTTTTGGAGTTTCTGTACACTTGTTTTATTCCCTTTTGCTTATATATCAATGGTCGTATTCTATTTTCATTTTCTATATTCTGCACAAATCTCAAAGTAGTTTCCACAGTAGTTATATCATTCTGTGTTTCCACCAAGACATGTGAATGTTCAAGTTCTTCGACATCACATTGTCAACCACGTGTGAGATTTCCTCTTCTGGTTCATAATACCATTCCTTAGGGTGTACAGTTTATCTCACTGTGCTATTGCTTTCACTTCCAAGACTTGCACAGTGTGACTGTGTTCAGATTTTCACAGCAAAGTGTTACTGACTGGGTGGCTTCAATAACAGAGGTGTATAGCTCATGGTCTTGAGAGTCCAATTTGAAGGGGCCATAAGCATTGCTTTCTCATGTGGGTCTTGTAACAGGAACCAGCTCAGCATGGTCTTATTTTGAGGGTGTCCGTAGGATGGCCGAGCCTGAGCAGATCCACAGAGGTCGCTCCTCTCACAGGCTCACTCTCTGTTGTCCTCCTGGCACTGCAGCTTTAAACCTACACAGCGACCTCCTGGCCAGTCCCATCTGTGGATCCACATGTGCCACAATGATATTACTTTGATGTCATCGTCCCTTCTCTGTTGTCTGCCCAGAACTGGAGTTTTAATGTGTGCCCTGCACCTGCCCGTCCAGTCACATATCAGTATCTGTGAAAAACCCCACAGAGTGTAGGAGTCATGTCTATCAGAATTTATAGGAATTGTCAGATGTACCCTACTTGGAGTATTCCATAGATTGTTTTCAGAAAATGCACACAACCAAATTGCCATTGAAAGTATTTTAAAAAAATCACAATTCCATGATGCTAATATGCCAACAACGTTTTGCTATCATCAATCAATGCTATGTAAAACCATTTATCTTATTTCAAACTATCAACAGAAACCCAAAACCATGGAGCTTTCACTTCCCATTCTCCCCTCACCTTTTGTCATGGCAAACACTGACCTGCCTTCTTTTCCTATATTGTTGTTATATTGTCATTCTGTTATGTTAATGTAGTAACACCATATGTGGACTTCTGTAGCTAGCTTCTTTCACTTGCCAAGTCTCAAGATTCATCCATGTTGTTGCCAGTATCAGGTCATCCTTCATCTTTTGTTGTTGTTGTTGTTTATAATTATAGGCTTATGTTATTTCTTTTTCTAATTTTGTACTATTTTGTATTACATCATCTATAAATGCCATTGTATGTTCACCACCAGTAGTGAGTTCTACTTCCATCACTATATATTTGATCCCTTTTACCCTCATCTACCAACCTCTTCCGCCTCTGGTAACCACTAAACTATATTCTGTGTCTATGAGATTTTGTTTCTCATTTGTTCGTCTTGTTCTTTCATACCACATAGCAGTGAAATCACATGGTTCTCTGCTTCTATGGTCTGACTTACTTTGCTGAGTATTATAATCTCAAGATCCATCCATGTTGTCACAAATGGTCCTATTTCATCTTTCCTTACCTCCGAATAGTATTCCATTGTGTATATATACCACAACTTCTTTTCTATTCATGTGTCAAAGGTCATTGAGGTTGTTTCCATGACTTGGCCACCATAAATAATGCTGAAATGACATTGGAGCACTCTTGTGTTGATTTATAAATGTTTTCAGATTTTTGGGGTCAGTACCGGGAGATGTTTAGCTGGATCATATGGTAATTATATTCGAAATTTTTTGATGAACCTCCACGGTGCCTTCCATAGTGGCTGCACCAGTCTACATTCCCACCAACAGTGTGTGAGGGTTCCTTTTTCTCCACAGCCTTTCCAACACTTGTTACTAAATATCTTGTTGATGTTAGCCATTCTGATTCGGGTGAGGTGATATCTCATTGTGGTTTTTATTTACATTTTTTGAATGATTAGTGATGTTGAGCATTTTTTCATATGTCTTTAAAAATGCCATTGGGATTTTGATGGGGATTGCATTAAATCTGTGTATTGCTTTGGGTAATATGGCCATTTTAACTATGTTGATTTTTCCAGTCCATGAGCACGAAATGTCTTTAAATTTCTTTGTGTCTTCCTAAATTTCTTTTAAAAATGTCTTACATTTTTTCAGCATATAGGTCTTTCACATCCTTAGTAAACTTTATTCCTAGGTACTTTATTCTTTTTCCTGAAATTGAAAAAGGAATTTTTTTATTACTTTTTCTGAGGTTCCATTGTTAGCATATAGGAATGCAATGGGTTTTGTTCGTTGATTTTGTAGCTTGTGACTTTACTTTATTAGTTAATTATTTCCAATAGCTTTTTGGTGGTGTCTTTAGGATTTTCTGTATATAGCATCCTGGCATCTACAAACTTGACAATTTAACTTTTTTGTTCCCAATTTGGATGCCTTTTATTTGTTTCTCTTGCCTGATTGCTCTGGTGAGCACTTCGAACACTATGTTGGAAAGAAGAGGTGATAGGGGACAGTCCTGTAGTGTTCCTGAATATAGAAAAAGGGCTTTAGTTTTCACAGTTCATTAGGAGATTAGATGAAGGTTTGTCACATATGGCCTCTATTATATTAAGGTATTTTTCCTTCTATACCTATATTATTAAGTGTTTTAATCATGAATGTATGTTGTATATTGTCAAATGCTTTGTTCTGCATCAATTGATAGAATCATATGATTTTTGTCCTTTATTTATTTTATGTGTTGTATCACCTAGATGGATTTGCATATGTTGAACCATCCTTGTGTTCCTGGGATAAAACCTACTTGGTCATGATGAATAACATTTTTAATGTGTTGCTGCATTCGATTTGCTACAGTTTTGTTTAGGGTTGTTGCATGTGTATTCATCAGAGATATTGGTCTTTAGTTTTTCTTGGGTGTGTTATACTTACCAGGTTTTGGTATCAAGGTAATGTTGGACTCATAAAATGAGTTAGGGAGTGATGTCTCTTCTTCAAGTTTTTGGAAGAGTTTGAGCAAGATTGGTATTAGATCCTTTTGAAGGTTTGGTAGAATTCACTAGTGAAGCCATGGGGTCCAGCGTTTTGTTTTGGGAATGTTTTGGGTGACTGTTTCAATTTCACTACTGGTGGTCTATTTAGATTACCCGATTCTTTTTGGTTCAGCCTAAGAAGGCTATATGTTTCTAAGAGTTTGTACAATCTTCTACGTTATTGAATTTGGTGGCATATAGTCCTTCATAGTATTCTTGCATGATCCTTTGTGTTTCTGTAGCATGCGTGATAAATTCATCTCTTTCATTTCTGATTTTGTTTATTAGTGTCTTCTCTCTTTTTATCTTAGTGAGCCTAGCCAAGGGTTTGTCAATTTTGTTCATCTTTTCAAAGCACCAGCTGTTTGTCAGATTAATTTTTTCCATTTTCCCCATCTCAGACAATTTGCCCATATTCAGGTGAATTCAGTATGAGCTTCTTCATGTTGCCTGTCTGCTATGCAGGGAGTCTTTTGTAGAGTTATACTTCAATTTGTTGTAAATTCCAGGGGAGATTTCCAGAGGCTCACCTCATGCCGCTATCTTTTTTTTAAATTTTCTTTTATTAAATTTATTGGGGTGACAATTGTTCATAAAATTACATAGATTTCAGGTGTACAATTCTGTATTACATCATCTATAAATCCCATTGTGTGTTCATCACCCAGAGTGAGTTCTCCTTCCATCACCATATATTCGATCCCCCTTACCCTCATCTCCCACCCCCCACCCCCACCCACCCCCCTTACCCTTTGGCAACCATGCCGCTATCTTGATGATATCCAAGATCATGATTTCTGTTGTATGAACTGTCCCAGAAAATTTTGGAAAATATCTGTGAGCAAGGAATTTAAACCTATTTGGTGTGATGAGAATGGATGTTCTATAATGTTAATTATGAACATTTAAAAAAAGAAATTTTGGAAAGGAATGCCACTTTCAAGATATTTGAAAGAAAGAGCTTAAATAGTTTACCTCAGTGGGTAAACCTCTATGTATTTAGTAAACTATGAAGTATTTTTCAAAGATGTGCTTCTCTCCATGACTTTCTGTCAGGAAAAAAATGTCCATATCTCTGTTAAGAAGAGTAATACAAATAAAAAGACAAGAGTTGCATTGAAAAATGCTTCTCAATTATTAGGAGCAGTTTAAGATTAAACAATAAGAACTTTAGACCAAAGTGTGATATAAATAATCATAATTCTGGTTTTGTAGCTGACAAAAGTAAATAATGTATTCTTTCATCTCCAACTCCATATTTAAATATGCCACAAAAGATGAAGCCTGCTTCCAATCACAGAGTTGTTCATGCAACAGCTCCAATGACAACAATTTATCTTTTTCCTCATCAACTTCAGTTATACCCTAAAAGCAAGGTCTTCTGTAACAAAATGCCATTTCAAATTATTTGACCACTTTCATGTGCACTCTCATTGCAGCTACACTCAAGCAAATGGACACATTTTGTCTTGAATTGCACCACAACTACTAATTCCCTTCCTGCATATTTCTCACTTACAAAGGTGCAATTTTGAAATGGTAGTGGCTTCCATTTTTTCAATCAGTTTCCTGATTTATAGGTTGCAGATGCTCATCTTTCTAACTCTACAAATGACAGGTACCCTATGGTTTCCAATGCCAATGATAGCTGGTACATTTGCTGCCTCTCCATTATACATTCCCTGCATTATGGAACCATCATCATTATTGCCAAACACCCAAAAGTATATGCAGCAAAGCGAAGATTTAAATGGATGTTGACAAATACTTTGTGGTTTCTTTGTCCATATTATGTGAAACAGTTGGGTATCAAATGATGCCTACTTTCAACGACAGGCTTCAATTTCTATATTGAATGTTTGCATATATTTGTCATTAGATTGGACTATTCAACAGCATTCCTTTAAGTAAACGATACCTACTTAAAGATTTGAAGAAGTTAAATTCATGGGTGTAATATGAAAAGAAGCAACATGACTTAAGGAAGTTTTGCACACACCCATGAAAACCGAAATGGGATTCTAAATTAGGTCTACATGAAAGGGATTCTTACAAAATAAATCAACATCATGGTAATACATAGTATTTACTTTGGTGTTTTCTCAATTTCATTTATTTTTCTTCCTGTACTTTTTAATTGTATGTTTTGGATTGCACCTCTAGAGTTCATCTTCATTGAAATACGCCACATTCTTAAAAATACAGCACAGTCTCAAACAGCTCAAGAGCTATGATCGACATTATCTGAAATTCACTCAAATTAAATAATAAAGATCACAGAATATCATCATCAAATTTATGACTGTCAGCATCTACTGGCATTTGCAACTGATAGCATAAAATCTTCACTTTTTTTCCAATGCATTCATTGCATTCCTACTTATTCATATCTCTTATTTCCTGCCTTATGATTGCATTCCATAGATTTTTATGCATATATTTATGTTCCTTATGTTCCATCCAAAGACAAGCTGAATTCCATAAGTTGCATTCAATGCCTGTTTGATTTTGAACCAAGAGCCAGAGTTTGGCTAACATATACCTTAAAATGTGGATTCTATTGATCTCTAGGGCTCCATAAGTTTGAGTTCCACTGTCCATTTTAGGACTAGATTTAGAAAGTAATATTCAGCTCTTAAAATTCCTGTCTTACACATTCACCCCAGCTCTTCACCCCTGACTTTATTTTCTCTTCTTGCCTATAGAACACTAGTTATCCATCTCACCACAGATGTAATCTCTTTCAGATGTGCATTTCCCCACATTTCACTGTTGAACAAGAGCATCAGCAAAGCTTTACACCAGTACATCTAATGTAACATATGTTCAGTGGTTTTTGAATAAGCAATGGATTAGATGTCAATGAAACTAATTAATACCCATTTTCTTTGCAAAATATAGTGACACTTCAATGGTTTTCAACACATTATTGTTTTCTTTTATCTCTTCAACACAAACACTTTGTTTTCATTAGCAATGAGATAGATAGCAGGTATGGTAGCATCTGAGTCCATCACTGAATCAAGGTTAGCAGGAAAATATAATGTTAATTATTTCTATGAATTTTATAATGCCAAAAGTTAAAATCTGCTGTGTTCATATTTTGGATATTTCAATGTGTTTTTTAACCCAAATTCATGTTTCCATCCTTGTACTCATAACTATATTGATTTCTACAAGCCACTACTTAGACTGAAGTTTCATCCAGAAATTCAGAGGCTTATGACATGTATATCTGTATCTATATCTATATCTGTATCTGTGTCTGTATCTATATCTATATCTATATCCATCACATAAACTGTGTTCCTTTAACACTATATTCAGCACTACTCAAGTTCATGTAGTGTCTCATTTGAAATCATGGTATTGTGCAACCAACCTACCTGTTATCATTGTGTGGACTGCATTAGTACTCTGCTCTATATGCAACGATAACAAATGCCTGCATGTTTTAGTGATAATGAGTTAACCATATAACACTCTGTGTTTCTCGTGTTGCCTTAAAGACAGATGTGAATATTTCAAAAAATGCAATAGAGCTGGAATGCTAAATGCGCATAAGGGAAGACCAGAAGTTCTGAGGTATTTAAAAAAAATTCTTTGCTTAAGGCAATTTAAATGCAAAATTAACATCGTGTCTTCGAAAATTGTCAGCAATATGAAGGTAGCTTTACCTTCCCTGCTAGTTGCAAAAGTGGCAACATTACAGTGTAGCAACATCTCATATAACATGATGTTTACCAAGAGATTATATAGGCAAGTGAAACAGGACATGTAAGTGTGGTTGAAAAGGAGCATTAACCTCATTTTCATAGGGCCCAAGGTATATTAAGCTCAACACTGATGGTAGAAATGTTGTCATTTGCTATGGAAACCTGAAATTCAGGTAGGCTACTTTAGCAGCTCTCCTTATAGTCTTCGTTAGACAATTGATCTAATACTATACATCTTAAAAATCATAAAGGCAGGTCAGTCATGTGCTCCAGGTTTTCACAATAGAGACCAAAAAAAGAAATGTCTTTGATTTGTAAGTACTAGTTTTCCAACAGGAAACACAGGAAATACCAGAGTTAGAAATACACTTATTTATTTGAGTTCTACCACTGGGTCTGTCTGCTTAGTGTTTATATGTGCATAATTGTAACTGGTTTGGAAGCTGAATAGCTAGACAATTCAATAGACACCATTAAACTTTAATTAAGTAAACTTATACTGATTCACACCCACACAACCACGTACAACTTTTTGAACTGAGGGTCACTTGATCCACCAGATTTTATTTGCATCATGGTAAAGGAGACAATTTGGGGAGACAGGGCATAGAGTAGATATCACCTCTTTTTGGAAAACTTGGTTGAACCGGGATCTAAGCAAGTACAGTCTTGATTTACACGAAAAATCCTTATACATACATACTCTTCTCTAGTGTAATTTAAATTTTTAGGATTCCTTATTAGGTATGAGTGAACTAGTCTGTTATTATATGTCATTGTTGACATGACATACTTCATATTTGTGTATACTCTGATTGAATACAACTGGAATATACCCTACCACTTGAACATTATCTTTCTTTTTCTTCAACAACTTGGAAAGATGAAGTAATCAGCAACAATTTGTTTCAAAAGAAGCCCTTAGTTTTCAGACCTGAAGACAATTATGTTCTTTCAGACACCACCAATGTAAACACATATACTACCAGTACCCAAGGAGTGTGTTTATAATTGTAACCTAATCATGTTAACCTAATTGAAAACCTAATCAATCATAGGAATGTATGAAGAAAACCATACCTTTTTTTGAATTCATCCAGAGCACAAAATGATTCATAGCTGTGTACAACATGAGCGAGAGCTATTAAAAGAGCATGTTTCTCTTTCATAGGTGCTAACAGTAGACATAGAACTCTGTCTAAGACAAAGAACATTCTCACTGTCATTAAAAGCAGTTTCAATAGATTATATTGGCTGCAGTTTCCTAGTCTTACACTGCCAATGCAGAATCACACTTTGCCAATGCAGAAGCACACTTTGATTTTCCCTTTGATGTTGTCTGTGTTTCACGCTGCAATTGGCATTGTGGAGAAAATACCAGATTTATTATTAAACAATGGTATGTGTCATATCTAGTATATATATATATATATATATATATATATATATATATATATATATATATATACATACATACATATATACATATATACATATACATATACAAGCATAAGGTAAACATATAATCACCTTTTAAAGGTAATTTTTCCAAAAGTTTCTTTGGGACATGTCCCAGAGTAAAGAGTAGTATAGCCTAATCCATTTTTTATACAGTAAAATAGTCATAGAGGTAATCATGTTGTATCACCACATTAAACTTGGGGCTAATGATATGAAAACACATAGGATACACACACTCCTCAAGACATTCTACCCTAAATGTCTCCCTGAAAACTTTAATTTCAATTCTGAGGTTTTGTGGGGAATCCAATTCAATTTTATTTATCTCATTCACAATATTCAATAAATCCGATTTTAAACATGAGCCTACAACAGAAGCCTGCCATTATTCAATAAAATGAACAATATTCCTAAATGTTTGTGAAATCTGTAAAGCCCTGTGTTAGTATAAACCAGTCCATTTTCCTCTGTCTCTTACAAACAAAAAATAAAAGGCAGCATTGACAAGTGTATAGCAGGGGTGTTGAAACAAATTTTTCATTGTGCCTGATAATAAAATAGAAAACACTACAATGTATAACATGAAAAAACAAAACAAAACAGCAACAAACAAACAAAAATATAAAAAATGTACATGGAATTACAAAGTTATAAAGGTAAACATGAATGTCATATCAACTAACCTAACTATGAATAACAAGTCATTTATATTTTTATGACTACTCACTTCTGAGAAAGGTGACTTCATGGGTCATTCAAAAGTTAAATGAATAGTGCTGTAACTGCTGAAAAACACTGTGAGAAAAATGTATTCACATGTCATAAGAGGCTGTGTGAGATATTTGTTTAAAATTAAGAAAAGCAATTGAAGATAAAAACATGGAAGTTGCTGTTGACTCCTAAGAGTTTGTTCTTGCTGACAATTCCAAAGAATACCATTCAGTATGGGGGAAATTCAAGGGACAATCAGATAGACAGAAATGCCAAGGCATTGTTGAAATCATGAATAGGTGAGCAGGACAACATGGCCCTGTCAAACAAATGTACAGTGTTCAAGCCTATTAGGTGTTGATAACTCCCAAAGGACACACAGGATCATTAGCAAGTGCTCAAGATAAACAGGTCACTCAAAGTCAGCAGGAGATACTGATCAATGCCAAAAAACTCTCAGTACATCACTGCAGATATCAGGACCAATAATGTTGTAATTCAGATGACCAGGGAACACAGGAAAAGTGGGAGACACAGAAGTATTCTACTTGGCACTCAGAACAATCTAAATATGCTTAGCATGAAGCACTACATGAATACAACCCACAATAAATGATGAGCATGACTCACTACTGATTGCCTCTATGGTCTTGTCATGAAAAACATGACACACTCACAACTGCAAAGGCAATTAGGCACAACTGTGACAACATTGTATTTCCAGGAAACACAAAGGACATAAAGAGGGTCACATGGACAACAGGGGATCCTGAGGGCAACCAGATTAGCTCAGAAACATGGGATTCATCAGGACCATTTTGCATCCATTAGGTTAACATATTACCCTGAACACAAACAGAAGAACACAAGAACAGTGTCTCATTCCTCATTATCAGCTAAGGGCAATCCTAACAATCTGAAAATCTTCAGGTCAATCAGGGAGCTAAGTGAATCCATTAGAATGTGCCCCAAACATCCTGCATGTACTCAGAAAACCAGAGATGCTTAGATAGTAAGGATGCTCTCAAAATAAACAAAGTGCACTTGTCCACCAGCTGGTGCTAAGAATGCTTACATGAACTAGCAGGAACACCGAGAACCACTAGGGTACACTCCAAAACTATTGGTGACCCAGGGATACCAGGACATTCTACCAACCTGCTGTGGGATCAGGACAACCAGAATACACTCAAGTGGAGAGTGGATTCTTCACACAAACAAAACTCTAATATGACAAGTGTGTTCTACCAGAAACACCAAATGCCACTTAGAACAACCACTATGTACTCAGGATCACAGGTCCAAAACCAAGAAGACCAGGGTTTGTACATAACAACACAAGGTCAGTTAGGACAACCTGTGTGTTCCCTATCATAAGACAAGAACCTTCAATTACCATATGTTTTGAAGTCCACAAGATTTTTAACAGCATCAATATGGGCAGTTGGAAAGACATTGGCTCTACCAAAATGCAGATTCAGAACCTGAACAGGCTGAACAACCAACGCCACCAGTGTCCACTGCAAATAAGGAAGGTGCTGTCGTTACCACTAGGGGTCTCTCAAGGCAATGGGTTGTTCACGACACCATGAAAGGCATACTCAAGACCACCAGGGCTCTCCAGATCACCAGAATCGTACTCCATGCCACATGGTTTCATCGTAGCTCATAGGGGATCCATTACAGCCAAGAGGTGCTCACAAGCACTAAAATACTGTCAGGGTGACTAGTGGTCACAATAACCCCCATGCCCAAATAATTACCACAGAGAATTCAGGAACAACTGAATCCATCCACAAAAAGAAGAACAAAAACTGAGTTACAACCAGAGGTGACACTGAGGAATAGCAAAAACTTTTGAGGACAAACAAGGAACTTTCAGGAAATCTATAATGGGATCAAATGCACAGAGGAAAACAAGAGGACAGTCGGGAAGGAGGAAGTGATGAGGAAGATCAGGCCTTATAAGATCACTGTGGGGTGCTCACATCAATGAGAGAGATGACAAGAACCCAGTGGGTGCCCAGGAAACAAGATTTAAACTCAGGATCACCAGAAGGACTTTGGATAACTGGAATTTTGTGGGACCAGGAATCTGTAAACGCAGACAGCAGGGAAAGCTGAGAAACACTAGTGGAATCTAGAAAACAGTAGATGTACACAGAAAAAGCAGGACCAGGTATGGAAGACCATAGTAAACTCAAGGCCACCAGTGTGCTCCAGAGCACTAACAATTACTAAAAACAACAAAGAGAAGATGAGGCACACAAAGGGTATCAATAAATCCAAACAGTGCTCAAAATCACTAGGGAGACATCAGCATAACCAGGAGATATCTTCAGAAATGAGGAGGCCTGTGGGACTACCAATACACTAACAATTACATCAGGAGGGATGAAGAGTCACCTGCTGTCATTAAAAACCACAGAAGAAATTCAGGAATCCCCAAAGTCCCAAGGTACACCAACAGTGTGAGGGGCACAGAAGACATGTAAGGGCAGTAGAGATCATCAAGGAAAATTCAGGACAACCAAGAAGTACTGATGACCATCACAGATTATCTGGGACCTGAAGGAGCTGCTCAAAAGCACCAGGGCACTAGCAGAAATACCAAGATGACCAGGTGCTTCACAGTATCATAAAGGACCATTCAGGACAATCACTGTGAATTCTGGAAACCAGGGGACAGAAAACATTAACGGAAAACAATGAATATCCCCTCAGGAACTGGTGGGGTTACTCAAATTGATCTGAGTGTAACATGAAACAAAGTGGGAGGCTACAAATCACCAGGGTGAAAACAGGAGCATAAAAAGCCACTCAGGGCAATTAGAGTGCTAAGTGTAACAACAAGGGTCACTTGGTCCAGAAAAATCTCTTGAGATCAGGAGTGGTGCAGTGAAAACACCTGGAGCCATCTGATAACACCAGTGAAATACAGAAGACAACTTAGTCTCCATCACTATTTCTCCAGTGGTCAATAAAATCAAGTGTTGCCGCTTGTCCTGGGCATGTCTTTGTTTCCCTGAATGATTTCTAAAGTGTTTGGCTATTTCTTGTAATGTAGATTGTTGTTCTGAAATCCAACACATCTCACACTGGTCTCAATTCTTCTGTGAGTTATGAGCAGGCTTTAGAATCTTGACAACAACACGGCGATGCTCAATCACACACTAATGCTGTTGGGAGCCCCTTGATGGAATTACTAATTAATAGCTATACAGAGCATGACGTAGTTCTTTGGCCAACACTTTAGTGATTGTCTGCATTTCCAGTTGCACCTTAGAGCTCTTTGATGTTCTTGAGTGCCCTTTTCTATTTCTGAAACACTTAGTTTGCCCTGAGTTACTTGTTTCATTCCCAAATGTCCCCTTTGCTGCTAAAGCACTTCTGGAGTTTCCTATAGTGCCAAAGTACTTTACAAAACAGTAGCATTCCTCAGAACTCTCTGCTTGCTGTGAGTTTCTTGATATGGGGATGACCAATCACTAAAAGTCCTGGGTGCACCTTGATAACTGTGTACACATCCTGCTCTTGCTGAGAAATCAGTGGTTGCTATGGATGTCTGTCAGTTGTCCTGATGGCCTTCTGGTAATCCTGAGATACCCTTTCTGGCCTTTGAGCTAATTTGTACTTCTAATAGTTCTCTTGTCGCTCTAAAAGCCTCTGCTGAGAGCTCAGTTACACAATGGTTTCCAGGTTTTCCCATGCATTTTCTGAAATTTCCCTGGCTATTCCAATAACTTCCCTTCAGTTTTCATAATTATTTTTTTTATTTATTTTTGGTGCCACTTCCAAGGTCTCAGCTTACTTTGGTGTTCCTGGGTAACCCTAGTGATCTTGAGTGACCCTGTTTCTTCTGAGGGCCTAAAAGATCCTGAAGGCCTTTTTGGTAATCATCACCTTTCTAATGGTTTTGGGTACTAAAATACTGTGAACTTCCGGCCTTTATAAAAATAGTCAGAATTCAATTGGACCCCTTAAGGGCATGGGGAATTCAATTGTCATTTAAATCCCACCATATTCCATCAGGGATATCACGAGCTCAGCACAGACCTAAGTAAGAGAGCAGATCTAGATACTTGGTTCTAAAACGTGACACAATAGTGTTCAAAAGAACAGGTATCAAGTACACCAGGATACTATGAAACCATACATACATGATCAGGGATAATAATGGTTTTCAAACTGTTAGCAGATTAAATCTGGACGAATAGCAAACACAATAGAGGTGCTCACAAGCACTAAGATACTGTCAGGGTGACTAGCGGTCACAATAACCCCCATGCCCAAATAATCACCACAGAGAATTCAGGAACAACTGAATCCATCCACAAAAAGAAGAACAAAAACTGAGTTACAACCAGAGGTGACACTGAGGAATAGCAAAAACTTTTGAGGACAAACAAGGAACATTCAGGAAATCTATAATGGGATCAAATGCACAGAGGAAAACAAGAGGACAATCGGGAAGGAGGAAGTGGTGAGGAAGATCAGGCCTTATAAGATCACTGTGGGGTGCTCACATCAATGAGAGAGATGACAAGAACCCAGTGGGTGCCCAGGAAACAAGATTTAAACTCAGGATCACCAGAAGGACTTTGGATAACTGGGATTTTGTGGGACCAGGAATCTGTAAACGCAGACAGCAGGGAAAGCTGAGAAACACAATTGGAATCTAGAAAACAGTAGATGTACACAGAAAAAGCAGGGCCAGGTATGGAAGACCATAGTAAACTCAAGGCCACCAGTGTGCTCCAGAGCACTAACAATTACTAAAAACAACAAAGAGAAGATGAGGCAAACAAAGGGTATCAATAAATCCAAACAGTGCTCAAAATCACTAGGGAGACATCAGCATAACCAGGAGATATCTTCAGAAATGAGGAGGCCTGTGGGACTACCAATACACTAACAATTACATCAGGAGGGATGAAGTGTCACCTGCTGTCATTAAAAACCACAGAAGAAATTCAGGAATCCCCAAAGTCCCAAGGTACACCAACAGTGTGAGGGGCACAGAAGACATGTAAGGGCAGTAGAGATCATCAAGGAAAATTCAGGACAACCAAGAAGTACTGATGACCATCACAGATTATCTGGGACCTGAAGGAGCTGGTCAAAAGCACCAGGGCACTAGCAGAAATACCAAGATGACCAGGTGCTTCACAGTATCATAAAGGACCATTCAGGACAATCACTGTGGATTCTGGAAACCAGGGGACAGAAAACATTTACTAAAAACAATGAATATACCCTCAGGAGACGGCTGGGTTACTCAAATGGATCTGAGTGCAACATGAAACAAAGTGGGAGGCTACAAATCAGCAGGGTGAAAACAGGAGCATAAAAAGCCACTCAGGGCAATCAGAGTGCTAAGTGTAACAACAAGGGTCACTTGGTCCAGAAAAATTTCTTGAGATCAGGAGTGGTGCAGTGAAAACACCTGGAGCCATCTGAAAACACCAGTGAAATATAGAAGACAACTTAGTCTCCATCACTATTTCACAGGTGGTCAATAAAATCAAGTGTTGCCGCTTGTCCTGGGCATGTCTTTGTTTCCCTGAATGATTTCTAAAGTGTTTGGCTATTTCTTGTAATGTAGATTGTTGTTCTGAAATCCAACACATCTCACACTGGTCTCAATTCTTCTGTGAGTTATGAGCAGGCTTTAGAATCTTGACAACAACACGGCGATGCTCAATCACACACTAATGCTGTTGGGAGCCCCTTTATGGAATTACTAATTAATAGCTATACAGAGCATGACGTAGTTCTTTGGCCAACACTTTAGTGATTGTCTGCATTTCCAGTTGCACCTTAGAGTTCTTTGATGTTCTTGAGTGACCTTTTCTATTTCTGAAACACTTAGTTTGCCCTGAGTTACTTGTTTCATTCCCAAATGTCCCCTTTGCTGCTAAAGCACTTCTGGAGTTTCCTATAGAGCCAAAGTACTTTACAAAACAGTAGCATTCCTCAGAACTCTCTGCTTGCTGTGAGTTTCTTGATATGGTGATGACCAATCACTAAAAGTCCTGGGTGCACCTTGATAACTGTGTGCACATCCTGCTCTTGCTGAGAAATCAGTGGTTGCTATGGATGTCTGTCAGTTGTCCTGATGGCCTTCTGGTAATCCTGAGATACGCTTTGTGGCCTTTGAGCTAATTTGTACTTCTAATAGTTCTCTTGTCGCTCTAAAAGCCTCTGCTGAGAGCTCTGTTACACAACGGTTTCCAGGTTTTCCCATGCACTTTCTGAAAATTCCCTGGCTATTCCAATAACTTCCTTTCAGTTTTCATAATTATTTTTTTTTATTTATTTTTGGTGCCACTTCCAAGGTCTCAGCTTACTTTGGTGTTCCTGGGTAACCCTAGTGATCTTGAGTGACCCTGTTTCTTCTGAGGGCCTAAAAGATCCTGAAGGCCTTTTTGGTAATCATCACCTTTCTAATGGTTTTGGGTACTAAAATACTGTGAACTTCCAGGCCTTTATAAAAATAGTCAGAATTCAATTGGACCCCTTAAGGGCATGGGGAATTCAATTGTCATTTAAATCCCACCATATTCCATCAGGGATATCACGAGCTCAGCACAGACCCAAGTAAGAGAGAGCAGATCTAGATACTTGGTTCTAAAACGTGACACAATAGTGTTCAAAAGAACAGGTATCAAGTAGACCAGGATACTATGAAACCAAACATACAAGATCAGGGATAATAATGATTTTCCAACTGTTAGCAGATTAAATCTGGACGAATAGCAAACACAATAGAGATGTTCACAAAAGGAAGGTGCATTTAAAAGCAGTAGAGAACACCCATGAATATAATATGGTGCCGAAGTTGTCCAAATGCAACTAAGGGTAACCATAAAAAACTAAGCACAGGCAGAGCAGTATCACTGAAAACTGAATGTTTGCAGGAAAACATGGGGGTACTGAGCAAAAAACAAATAGGGCACTCAGGGCTTCCTAGACACTATGACGTACACCAGGAGTCATTAATGTAAAACTGTGGTTGCTGAATAAATCAATGGTCCTTTTCCATGGAACTCTAATCATTCAGCAGATCCTGGGTATAACCAGAAATATTAGTGTACTGTCATAAGCATGACTGGAGGCTCACCCCTTTGGGTGTATCTCAGGTTGACCTGGAAGGCTTCAGGCCATGCATTTGGAATCTGGGTAATCAAAAGATTCCCAGAAGCAAAAATATGCCATGGAAATTCAGGAATACCAGAAAATGGATATGAAAACCAGCATCCCTCACAAATACCATGATGCAATCAGGACCACCGGAGCATCATCAGGGACATCACAAGGCACTACTAGTAACCATAGATATATTGGCAACTGGAGGACCCTGGAAAACACTACAGATAATACAAGACATCCATAGGTGTCAGTACCAGCAAAGTGTACTTAGGAAATGCAGGAAAATGTGAGGTTCACTGGAGGGTACTGAGGACCATAGAGCCCCATCCAGAAAGGCCGCAGCACTATCAGCCTTACCTGAATGCTCAGGATCACCTGACCACTTTTGGAACATCACGGTGTACTCAGGATCACAAGATTGCTCAGGATCACTCAGGTAGCACAGAAATTTTAGTGACTTTTGAGGATTGCAGGGGGTTCTATAGCAGCCAAGAAGCACAACAATCACCAATGGTTACTCAACACGACCGGTGTCTTATAAGATGCATGTAAGTACTAGGAGACCACAGATGACACTCAGGGGTGCCACCTGGTTCAAAGCAGTCCCAGTGTACTGTCAAAATTACTCTGGTCCAGAGTATTACCAAGGCCATGTGAAGAATGCCAATGTGTCTCGGGAACATGAGGGCTCAATCAGGACAACGTGAGGTGACTCAGAATCATCAGAAAATGCTCAAAATCTCAGTAGAGAATTAAGATCATGAATGTGCTTACAGGATATATGGTACACCCAGGATTATGTGGAGGTCACCGTGAATACCCCATTATGTTCAGGACTGAAAGTGTCTTCCAGCAACACCAGGAGTTTCTCTGCACCCCTAGGGAAAGTACTTACGTCCATAGTGGTAATATCAGTTCCACGATGTAGTGTTCAGGACAAGCATTGGAAAATTACACGACCAGGCAAAATCAGGTACACCTGTTCAGGGAGCACAAAATCACCAGAACACTGTGAGAATCTAGAAAATTCCATCACATTGACATGAGACTGTGAGTGCTATGAAGTTTTCAGGAAATCCCCTGGCTGCATAGCTCCACAATGTGCTCTATGGGGCAACATTGACACCTAACTCTACCAGGTGTTGAAAAGGATAATCACTGTGCAATCAGGAAGATTGGGGTCACTCTGGACAATCACCAATTTCTAAGAGTGGCAGTTACAACTTAGGAGAACCTGCAGGTGCTCACAAGTACTGCTGTACAACCTAAATCCATTGAGGACAGTCAGGATATATCCAGGACCACCATCAAGTGCTTGTGTCTTTGTACAGGTGACAGGAACCAAGCAGGGTATATATACACATTACCAAATGGCACTGATAGCAACAAGCAGATCTGTAAATCAATGAGGGTTTTACCAAGACTCCCAAGCGTCAGTCAGATTCCCATGTAAGCCTGAGCACCAAGAGTATACATTGATTGCCACAGAAACTCCAGGTACATCAACAAATGCCCATGACAATTTAGGAAATTGTGGTCAACATGGGTAGCTTAATGTCATGTCCAGCGCAACACGGGCAGTGAGGAAATAAGAAGGGGTGGCATTGGGTTCAAAAAGAAACAGAACTTAAGAAAGCTTTTAATTAGATGGCCCAGGGTCTTGCAGCCTCAAAGGACTGAGAGTACCGAATCGGGACGTCTTGTGGCTTTCATTGATAAACATACGAGGAAGTGGCATTGTTTTTTTCCATGGTCTGTGAGTCTCATACATCATACCAGAAAACTGATTCAAACCAATCACCGTTGTCTGCAAACAGCTGAAACAGAAAGTCCCATGATGTCTTAACAATTATGGTATGTGCCTTCCCAGGGACAAATCCTATATACTGAAACTTACTGCTAAGAATGGAAGGAGAGCTGATGTAATCACTTCACTTACTGCTAAGAATGGAAGGAGAGCTGATGTAATCACTAACTTCCCAAGCAGGTGGGGGGGAAGAAATAATCATAAGCAGAGGCTCTCCTTAACCAGGGGAAGGTGGGGCTGTGCCCACCTCTATCGACCCTATGAATTCTCCTAGTGATCACCACACAATTCTGCCTGGCTTGGCTCGTGTCTCCCTTGAGAAATATTACCCGTCATTGGCTGACAAACCAACTTTTGGGGCCCAAACAGAGAGACATGAAGTATAAGCACAAAGGTAAAGAAAAGTCCCAGAAAGGAACAGTCTCAATGTGCCTTCTTTCTTTAGGGAAAGGCACGAGGGAACAGATGGCTAGGCTGCTGTGTGACAACAGCTTGACACACACTGGGGACATAAAAATCATTCAGCTGCCACTTCAGACTGCCAGGGCTCAATGATGACCATATCTCATAATGAAAAAAGAAAGTGGGTGATACAGGACAACAGGTTCTAACAAAACAAGCAAGCGATGTTCAGAGTTACAAAGGGGTATCCAGGACTGAGGTTATGGTACAATCACCGAAACACTGGATAACATTCTCTGAGGACAACCAGGAGTATTTCAGAGACATTAGGGTCGTATCAGAAACAACAGAGTATGGTAATGACAACCAGGGGCATATTCATCACCAAGAATTAACACAAGCCCTCTAGAGCACTCTAAGGACTATGAAGGAACTTGCAGAAAGACCAGGTTTCATTCAATATCTCCAGGGTAATGTTAAAAGAAATAGTGCTTGCATAGGGCACATGAGCATTCTCAGGAACACCAGGGATCTAAGGAGTAGTTTTCACAGTGAATGTCAGTCTCCAAGGATAATGTAGGGTCACTCAAGAATAGCTAGGACAACTCATAACATGAAGAAGTAATCAAGTACACCAGGGTGCAGTCGTGACAATGAGCACTTGTTCAGGAACGCCAGTAATCACACAGGTACAAGGCCATGCTTTCAAACATTTGGTAAAACCAAAATCACCAAGGTGACTCTGAACAATTATATAACTGAAGAACAACAGGAAATCTGAGGACCACAATTGGTCTCTTAAAAAACAAACCCAACAACACAAGCATATGACTACAAGTACCAAAATGGAGTATTCTGGATTGCCAAGGGTAACCCAGGACTCACAGGAAGCACGTAAGATGACCAGGGAATGCTGAAAACAAATCAACAGTGCTTAGCAATGCCTGAACTTGTGCAGTAGACGCTGGGTATCCAAAACAACCATGGAACTCAGAAAAACATAAGGTTTTAATGAAACAGAAGCAGACACTCAGAAAGGTTGAGTCTACTATGGAGAACTCCAGATGACATGCAGGTCAAAAACAAAACAGAACAGGGGAGACTGCGGGATCTGGGAAATGCTGTTAAAGAGGGTGGTAATGGGATGACTAAAAAGTGCTCAAAAACAGCAGTGATCATATTGAATTCATCATGGTTATTCTTGAACATTTGGTGACACCAGTGACCACCAGCAACTTCTCAGGACACTTAGGGCGTATCATGATATTAAGGGCACTATTGTATTTACCTAAAAGGGCACAGAATAAGCAAACCACCAAGCTGTAGCTCAGTGCAACTAGGAGATACTGAAAATGAGGAAGAAAGTGTCTGAACTACAACAGCAATGAGAATGCCAGCAAAACCATTTCAGGAAAAAGAATGTGAATTCAGGACAAATAAGGGAACTCTAACATAATCAAAAGACCTGGACAATCAGGAAATTCTCCAAACCACCAGAACTCTATCAGAATAACAAGAGGACATTCAGGAACACATTAGGGCATTATACACATTACAAGGCTGCTCACTATAAATAGAACATGATGGGAATCAGAAGCAGCAGGTAGTCAATAAGTACAATGAAAGGGCACCCCTAATGAACATGGGACACACAAGAACACCAGGAGAATCTCAGAGGCAGTGTAAGCATCAGAACATGCAAGGTGCCAGTATCTGGCAATCACAAACCCAAGGAGAGACTAAGACCTAGCAGGAGGCACTGAAAACACACCAGGTTGCTGTCATATAGATGAGTCACACCGAAGTCTGCAGATAGCACCAAGGAATACCTGGCATAATTATGGACACCCAGTGTCCGGTATTCCCTCGTGCCTTTCCCTAAAGAAAGAAGGTTCTGTGAGACTGTTCCTTTCAGGGACTTTTCTTTACCTTGTGCTTACACTTCATGTCTCTCTGTTTGGGCCCCAAAAGTTGGTTTGTCAGCCAATGACGGGTAATATTTCTCAAGGGAGAAACAAGCCAAGCTAGGAAGAACCGTGTGTTGATCACCAGGAGAATTCACAGGGTCGATAGAGTTGGGCACAGCCCCACCTTCCCCTGGTTAAAGAGAGCCTCTGCTTATGACTATTTCTTCCCCCCACTCTTGGGAAGTGAGTCAGTGAAGAGATTGTATCAGCTCTCCTTCCATTCTTAGCAATAAGTTTCAGTACAGAGGCTCTCCTTAACCAGGGGAAGGTGGGGCTGTGCCCACCTCTATCAACCCTATGAATTCTCCTAGTGATCACCACACAATTCTGCCTGGCTTGGCTCGTGTCTCCCTTGAGAAATATTACCCGTCATTGGCTGACAAACCAACTTTTGGGGCCCAAACAGAGAGACATGAAGTATAAGCACAAAGGTAAAGAAAAGTCCCAGAAAGGAACAGTCTCAATGTGCCTTCTTTCTTTAGGGAAAGGCACGAGGGAACAGATGGCTAGGCTGCTCTGTGACAACAGCTTGAGACACACTGGGGACATAAAAATCATTCAGCTGCCACTTCAGACTGCCAGGGCTCAATGATGACCATATCTCATAATGAAAAAAGAGAGTGGGTGATACAGGACAACAGGTTCTAACAAAACAAGCAAGCGATGTTCAGAGTTACAAGGGGGTATCCAGGACTGAGGTCATGGTACAATCACCGAAACACTGGATAACATTCTCTGAGGACAACCAGGAGTATTTCAGAGACATTAGGGTCGTATCAGAAACAACAGAGTATGGTAATGACAACCAGGGGCATATTCATCACCAAGAATTAACACAAGCCCTCTAGAGCACTCTAAGGACTATGAAGGAACTTGCAGAAAGACCAGGTTTCATTCAATATCTCCAGGGTAATGTTAAAAGAAATAGTGCTTGCATAGGGCACATGAGCATTCTCAGGAACACCAGGGATCTAAGGAGTAGTTTTCACAGTGAATGTCAGTCTCCAAGGATAATGTAGGGTCACTCAAGAATAGCTAGGACAACTCATAACATGAAGAATTAATCAAGTACACCAGGGTGCAGTCGTGACAATGAGCACTTGTTCAGGAACGCCAGTAATCACACAGGTACAAGGCCATGCTTTCAAACATTTGGTAAAACCAAAATCACCAAGGTGACTCTGAACAATTATATAACTGAAGAACAACAGGAAATCTGAGGACCACAATTGGTCTCTTAAAAAACAAACCCAACATCACAAGCATATGACTACAAGTACCAAAATGGAGTGTTCTGGATTGCCAAGGGTAACCCAGGACTCACAGGAAGCACGTAAGATGACCAGGGAATGCTGAAAACAAATCAACAGTGCGTAGCAATGCCTGAACTTGTGCAGTAGACGCTGGGTATCCAAAACAACCATGGAACTCAGAAAAACATAAGGTTTTAATGAAACAGAAGCAGACAATCAGAAAGGTTGAGACTACTATGGAGAACTCCAGATGACATGCAGGTCAAACACAAAACAGAACAGGGGAGACTGCGGGATCTGGGAAATGCTGTTAAAGAGGGTGGTAATGGGATGACAAAAAAGTGCTCAAAAACAGCAGTGATCATATTGAATTCATCATGGTTATTCTTGAACATTTGGTGACACCAGTGACCACCAGCAACTTCTCAGGATACTTAGGGAATCATCATGATATTAAGGGCACTATTGTATTTATCTAAAAGGCACAGAATAAGCAAACCACCAAGCTGTAGCTCAGTGCAACTAGGAGATACTGAAAATGAGGAAGAAAGTGTCTGAACTACAACAGCAATGAGAATGCCAGCAAAACCATTTCAGGAAAAAGAATGTGAATTCAGGACAAATAAGGGAACTCTAACATAATCAAAAGACCTGGACAATCAGGAAATTCTCCAAACCACCAGAACTCTATCAGAATAACAAGAGGACATTCAGGAACACATTAGGGCATTATATACATTACAAGGCTGCTCACTATAAATAGAACATGATGGGAATCAGAAGCAGCAGGTAGTCAATAAGTACAATGAAAGGGCACCCCTAATGAACATGGGACACACAAGAACACCAGGAGAATCTCAGAGGCAGTGAAAGCACCAGAACATGCAAGGTGCCAGCAACTGGCAATCACAAACCCAAGGAGAGACTAAGATCTAGCAGGAGGCACTGAAAACACACCAGGTTGCTGTCATATAGATGAGTGACACCGAAGTCTGCAGATAGCACCAAGGAATACCTGGCATAATTATGGACACCCAGTGTCCGGTATTCCCTCGTGCCTTTCCCTAAAGAAAGAAGGTTCTGTGAGACTGTTCCTTTCAGGGACTTTTCTTTACCTTGTGCTTACACTTCATGTCTCTCTGTTTGGGCCCCAAAAGTTGGTTTGTCAGCCAATGACGGGTAATATTTCTCAAGGGAGAAACAAGCCAAGCTAGGAAGAACCGTGTGTTGATCACCAGGAGAATTCACAGGGTCGATAGAGTTGGGCACAGCCCCACCTTCCCCTGGTTAAAGAGAGCCTCTGCTTATGACTATTTCTTCCCCCCACTCTTGGGAAGTGAGTCAGTGAAGAGATTGCATCAGCTCTCCTTCCATTCTTAGCAATAAGTTTCAGTACATAGGATTTGTCCCTGGGAAGGCACATACCATAATTGTTAAGACATCATGGGACTTTCTGTTTCAGCTGTTTGCAGACAATGGTGATTGGTGTGAATCAATTTTCTGGTATGATGTATGAGACTCACAGACCATGGAAAAAAACAGTGCCACTTCCTCATATGTTTATCAATAAAAGCCACAAGACAGCCTGATTCGGTACTCTCAGTCCTTTGAAGCTCGGAGACCTTTGCCCTCTGATTAAATCTTTCTTAAGTTCTGTTTCTTTTTGTACCCAATGCCACCCCTTCTCATTCCCTCACTGCCTGTGTTGCGCTGGACATAACATTAAGCTACCCATGTTGACCACAATTTCCTAAATTGTCATGGGCATTTGTTGATGTACCTGGAGTTTCTGTGGGAATCAATGTACACTTGTGGCACTCAGGCTTACATGGGAATCTGACTGATGCTTGGGAGTCTTGGTAGAACCCTCATTGTTTTTCAGATCTGCTTGTGGTTATCAGTGCCATTTGGTAATGTGTATATACAACCTGCTTGGTTCCTGTCACCTGTACAAAGACACAAGCACTTTATGGTGGTCCTGGATATATCCTGACTGCCCTCAATTGATTTGGGTTGTACAGCAGTACTTGTGAACCATCTTGTAAAACCAAAGGAGTTACTCAGATGAATGAGGGTCAAGTAGGAGCTCCAGAAAATATTCAGCACAAACGCGGAGTCCCCATGTTTACCAGAGGTCACTCTGGCAAGCAGGGGTCATCCAGCATTAGCAGAAGTACTCAGGCCTTATATGGCAACACATAACTGGTCAGTGGTAAACTGAGTTGGCAGTCAGTACAAAGAATCTGGTAACAGCACCATAAAGATTCTCTCAGAATCATTAGGGGACAGTCAGATTTGTAAATGTTTCCTTAGCACCAGTCAAGCACATAGTGACCAACACCTACTGAAGATTACACGATGTCTATGAGGACAGCAGTAGTGTAATGAAACCATATACAGAATCCCAGGATGACCAGGGTTCTCTCAGGACAAATAAGGACATTTCCCGACAACTGGGAGAAAAAGTACAAGAAGGCTGAGCATAGAAATGACAGGGGACCAACACAACACGTGGAATCAGGATAACTAGGATTCATTCCAGACCATGAATACTTTGATAGAAAAAGCAAACTATCATCAAAACGAGGAGAAGCTGGGAACACTGGGATCACTCAGGACCACAAGAGCACAAGGAGAGTACCATAAAATTATCCACATAATTGGAAATTACTTCAGAGTAACAGGGCTTTGTCCGAATTACCAGTAGCCTCTAAAAGCTTGAGGTCTCAAAAGCATGAGTGTGATATCATTAGAATCATGGGGGACTCATTACAACCACTGGGTATCCCCAAACACTTTGAGTCTCTCTCTGGACGATTGGAGGATCCACAACACCCAAGAATTATGGAGTCTATAGGATTTTGAACATAAGAATCCAGAAAATCAGAAAACTATCAGGATACCGGTAAGCACCCATCACCACTAAGGGTCACTCAGGACACCTTGGTAAATTCAACAACACCCCAGGTGTGCTAAGAAACACTATTGCACTCTGAGCACCAGGAGAATACTTTCAGGACAAACAGGTGATATCCAGGGAATTATGGGAGACACCAGGGGGACTTTGAGGACCACCAGAAGGCACTTTGTAACAGGAGGTATCACCAAGGAAAGCTGTGTGTTCTTACAACAATGCAGGAACATTCCAAAGAAACTTGCCACTCAGGAGCAGCAAGACCTTCTGGGAGTTTCAGGAGTCACCTTAGAAAACCAGGTTGGTTATCAATCAAGACCACAAAAGTGCAGTAAAATTTAAAAAGGAGCTTTCCACTATCACCATGCACATTCAGATTGACCTGATAAGAGGGATGACTACCAAGAAGCTCTGAGGAACACTAGGAGGCTACATGGAATACCAAGCAGTAGCAACATTACCAGTAGTCATGAAGACCACCTGAAGTCATTCATATTCAGAAGGGCTTTGTAGGACAACCACAGGAATATTTTATCAACCACCATCTTTGTGGACAGGAAGGACATCAAAAATACCAGGGATTGCTGAGGACCAATTTTCCTTCAACAATGGTCATGTGCACTGAGCAACTTATAGTATTCCTGACACTACCATAGTGTGACTCTGTGATGGTTCTTATCGTCTCTTGGTGATTTTCAACACGGAATGGGCTAGACTTGAATTCTATTGGCTGTCCTAGCCCTACACTAATGGGCTAGTCTTGAATTCTTTTGGCTGTCCTAGACCTACACTAGTTCCGTTCATCATTCAGGAATTGATGGTAATCCCGATAATGTCCACACCATCAATTCCTGAAAGAGGAAGGGAATTTTTAGGATAAACAAAACAATGGTCAGGGGGAAAAAAGTTGCTCAAAATACATCTGTACACCAAACAAAATTAATAAACAGAGATGACATTTACTAGCAACCCTATGTGTCACTCACAACTTCAATGGAGCTTTCAGGACAGTTCAGGAGAGGCCAAGAACATCCAGCATGTATTTAAAACAACAAGGAGCCACTCAAATACATTAGGGCACACTTAATAGCACCAGGGTTTTATGAAAAGTACAATGAAAGTCAGAAATCAGCAGTAAATGCTCGTGCCCACCAAGACACACCGGGGATAACCACCTGTTGGCATGCAAATATATTTTTAAAAAAAAGATCTGATCAGATTATACTCAAAAAAAGAACAGGGCACCAGAACAACAAGTCTCGCTCAGAATGTCCGGGATTCTACTAGGAGAAAACTTCACTCAGACCACACAGGTTCATCACAGGAAGATGAAGGATATATCAGAGCCAATATTAGGTGTTCAACACCACTACCATCAACAGCAAACCATGGGGTCTCACTTAGAAACAATGGGACTTGGGGCAAACTTTGTGTACTGAAAACAACCTTCAGTCACCGCAAAACACCATATGCTTTCACAAACATTAGTGTAGGGCTAGGACAGCCAGAAGAGTTCAAGTCTAGCCCATTCCATGTGGAAAATCACCAAGAGGTGATTGGAGCCATCATAGATTCACCCTATGGTAGTGTCAGGAATAATAATAGTTGCTCAGTGCACATGACCATTCTTTAAGGAAAATTACCAATTGTCTATATCTGATTGCCTAATAAGCCTAGGGAACTCAGGACAACATGATGCCACTCAAAACTAACGCAGGAACCCAGAAATATCAAGACGTACTTAAATCCCCTAGGTTACTGTTAGTAACGTTACATAGGTTTCATGTGAAAACTTCTGAAATATATAATTTATATCCCATTGTAGTCACTCCATTAACTTTAATTTTTTTAAAATCCTCTACATTGTTTGTATAATCAGAGGTACTCAGGAACATGAATAATCACCTAGGTCTCTTTGTGGCTACTTGGATGAGTAGGGCCCACCAAGGGAAACGTGTGGGTGCTGAGGACCCAGGGCACTCTCAGAATTATTACGATGTTCACATAAGCACTACTATATCCAATGAGAAACAATCACAACATTCAAAGTTATAAATAATATCAGATTGCATCCAGTAGAACAGTGTGCTCTCAAGATAATACATGTGCTGTCAAAATTTACAGTGGATTTTCATGAACAACATTGTGAAACAGGTAAAACCCTGGTGCTTTCAGTGCAATAGGTTTTTATCTAAAAGCAAAAGGACTCTCAAAGTTTTCTATGAAGCAGGTGCAAGCAAAAACGGTAGATAACACTGAAAATACTAGGAAACATTGAGGATCACTGGGAGGCATACCAGAAAAACTCAGGTACACTTAGGATACTGTTGGCAGGTAGAGGACAACTTAGAGTCACTCTTGGCAACGGGGTGCATCATGGACAGCCAGCTGATACACAAATCCACCAAGGCATTATTAGCATCACCTGAATATGGTCAGTAGAAACATTGGATGACCAGGACTGCCTGCCATTACTCTGGGTATAAGGACATTCTGCACAACTGGACATAACTTAGTGCCAACTAGGCTTAATCAGAAGAAAATAAATATGCTTCATATTCCTGGAATCTCAAAACGTTCACAATGTTATAATGCACCCAAGGGACTAGCAAGAACAAAAAGATAGCTCAGGACCCTCCAGAGATATACATGACTATGAGAACTGTATCACAATTTAATGGAGTTCAAGATTTGTGTGGGTTCTAAGGAAGATGAGATGTCGCTCATGATAACCAGAGAGGTATTACAAGAACCTGGTTTTTATAGTAACCAAAATGCATGGGAGGACACCAAGAGGCACTCGAGACCACCGGCAAGGCAGCCATATAACAGTGAATAGCACTGTCAGAATACTAGGAAATGCTCAGTACCACCCTGAGGCACAGTCTAAGGCAGAGGATTTCATCAATATTCTATATGGCTTTCAATCACCAACTAGCACTTACAAACCCTTAGGTGCTGCCCAGAGGACGAGATAGTAACTTGAACACCTGCAGCCAGGAAATACCAGGGCAGACTCAGAAGCAGCACAGGGCATCCAGAAACACCACTGGGTGCCAGGCTTTACAACAAGTTAAGAAGGAACAAATAAGATGTGCTAAGGGCCATGAGGGCCTAAGCATGGAAAGAGAAATTTGCTGAG
>NW_027423863.1:0-28567 GCF_036562045.2 Rhinolophus sinicus | reverse complement strand
AAAAGGCTGCAGTCGGAGACAAAATAACACATTCTACCAACACATACTGGAAAACAAAAGAAAATCCTCTTTCCATCAACCTGTTGCAGTACCCACTCCTGTACATGTCTAGGAAGAGAAATAATAAATCATTCATTGCCATGAATAACCGGGGTAACAAGGTAGCTCAGAAAGAAAATGAAAAGTCTCCAGAAAATGAACTTAGAGACACGGAAATATGTTACTTAAATAACAGAGAATTCAAAATTACATTTCTTAGAAAACTCAACGAGATGAAGAAAACTCAGACAGGCAGTTTAATGAACTCAGATACACAATCAAAGAACAAAACGAACAATGTACCAAAGATTGAAATTTTAATAAAGAACAAAATAGAATTTCTGGAGATTTAAAACTCAATCAAAGAAATGAAGAATGCAATAGCCAGCTTAAGTAGTAGACTTTACCAGATGGAGGCAAGAATCAGTGACGTAGAAGACAGAAATCTGGATATGACACGGATGGAAGAAGAAAGAGACTTGAGACTTAAAAGAAATGAAAGAACTCCAGAAGAACTTTCTGACCCCATCAGAAAGAGTGGTATAAGAGTGATGGGCATACCAGAAGGAGAAGAAAAAGACACGGGAACAGAGAGTATATTCAAACAAGAAGTCGACGAGAACTTCCCAAACTTGTGGAAAGAACTGGATCCTCGAATCCAAGAAGCAAATAGAACACCTAATTACCTCAACCACAACAGGCCTGCTCCAAGGCACGTTGTATTGAAGCTGTCAAAAATAAACGACAGAAAGCATCCTCAAGGCAGCCAGGGAAAAGAAGACGGTAAACTACAAAGGAAAGCCCATTAGATTATCATCAGATTTTTCAGCAGAAACTCTACAAGCCAGGAGGGAGTGGAATCAAATATTCAAACTATTGAAAGGAAGAAATTATGACACAAGAATAATATATCCAGCAAAGATATCCTTTAGATATGAAGGAGGAATAAGGAACTTTCCAGACATAGAGAAGCTGAGGGAATTTTCTAACACATGACCTGCACTACAAGAAATGCTGAAGGAGGCTATTCAACCAGCATAAATAGGGATAATTAGTGACAACCAAAACTTTAAAGATGGGCGAGTAAAGACCTGAACTGGAATATGGGACCGGGGAAAGGAAGCATGCTGAAGAAAATGGAATACTCTAAATATGAAACTTCCTTTTACATAAACTTAATGGTAACCACTCAAAAAAAATCCAGTACTGAAATATGTAATGTAATAAAAGAAGAAACAGATGGAAATCTCATAGAATACCACCATATAGAAATAATAAACAAAAGCAAAAGGCAAAGAAACAATGGAGACACAGTCTTACCAGAAAACCAAAGATAGAATGACAGGAAATCCTCACAGATCAATAACCACCGTAAATGTAAGCGGACTGAACTCACCAATGAAAAGGCACAGAGTATCAGATTGGATCAAAAACCTAAACCCAACCATATGCTGCCTCCAAGAGACACATCTCAGCTACAAGGACAACCATAGACTCAAAGTGAAAGGGTGGAAATTGACATGCCAAGCAAATGGTATCCAGAGAAAATCAGGTGTAGCCATAGTGATATCAGATGAAACAGACTTCAGGGATATAAAAAGTAACAAGAGACAAAGATGGACATTTCATAATGATAAAGGGGAGTATACAACAAGAAGACATAACAGTCCTGAATACTTATGCCCCTGGTCAGGGAGCACCGAGATATACCAAGCAAATACTAACAAAACACAGTTATACTATGGGACCTAAATACATCATTGACAGCTATGGATAGATCATCCTAACAGAAAATTTAAAAAAGAAATAGTAGCCCTAAATGACACATTAGGTGAAATGGACACAACTGACATTTATAGTGCCCTTCATCCTAGAACGTAAGACTATACTTTTTTTTTCCTATTGTACGTGGAACATTCTCAAGGATAGACCACATACTGGGACATAAAATTAGCCTCAGCAAATTTAAGAAGATTGAAATCATACCTAGCATATTCTCTGATCACAAGGCTTTGAAATTAGATATCAACTGCAAAAAGACAGCAGGAAAACCCACACGTATGTGGAGATTAAACAACATACTTTTAAAGAACGACTGGGTCAAGAAGAAATAAGAGGAGAGATCAAAAGATACATAGAAACAAATAAGAATGAAAATACACCCTACCAAAATTGTTGGGCTACAGCGAAAGCACTTCTAAGAGGGCAATTTATATCGTTACAGGTCTATCTCAAGAAACAAGAAAAATCCCCGATAACCTCACGTTACACCTTAAGGAGCTAGAAAAAGAAGAACAAATGAAACCCAAGCTCAGCAGGAGAAAGGAAATAATAAAAACCAGAGCAAAACTAAATGAAATAGAGAACAAAAAGACCATAGAAAAAATTAAGGTGACAAAGAGCTGGTTCTTGAAAAGATTAATAACACTGACAAACCCTTGGCTAGACTCACTAAAGTAAAAAGAGAAAAGACTAATAAACAAAATCAGAAATAAAAGAGGAGAAGTTAACAAATATGCCGCAGAAATACAAAGGATCATCCAAGAATACTAGGAAGGACTATATGCCACCAAATTCAATAACCTAAAAGAAATGGACAAGTTCTTAGAAACATACAGCTTTCCTAGGCTGATTCACAAAGAATTGGAAAATCTCAATAGACTGATCACCAGTAAGGAAATTAAATCACTCATCTGAAACATTCCCAAAAGCAAAAATCCGGGACCACACGGCTTCCCTAGTGAATTCTACCACACTTTTAAAGAGTATCTAATACCTATCCTACGCAAACTCTTCCAAACAACTAAAGAAGAGACAATACTCCCTAACTCTTTTTATGAGGCCAAGATTTCTCTGATATCAAAACCTGGCAAGGATAACACACAAAAAAAGAATATCTCTGATTAATATAGATGCAAAAATCCTAAACAAACTTCTAGCAAATTGAATGCAACAATGCATTAAAAAGATTATTCATGACGACCAAGTGGGGTTCATATCAGGGGCACAAGGATGGTTCAACATAGGCAAATCCATCAATATGATACATCACATAAACAAAACAAAGGACAAAAATCATATGAGTATATCAATTGATGCAGAAAAAGCATTTGACAAGATACAACATCCATTTATGATTCAAACACTTAATAAAATAGGTATAGAAGGAAAATGCTTTAACATCATAAAGGCCATCTATGACAAACCTGAAAAACTGAAGCCCTTTGCTCTACGTTCAGGAATGCGACAGGACGGTACCCTATCACCTCCGCTTTTCAATATAGTATTGGAAGTCCTCGCCAGAGCAATCAGGCAAGAGAAAGAAATAAAAGGCATCCAAGTTGGGAATGAAGAAGTTCAATTATCACTCTTTGCAGATGACATGATGCTCTATATAGAAAACCCTAAAGACTCCACCAAAAAGCTACTAGAAACAATCAACGAATACAGTAAAGTTGCCGGCTACAAAATCAGCGTACAAAAGTCCATTGCATTCTATATACTAACAATGAAATCTCAGAAAAACAAATAAAAAAACAATTCCTTTCGCAATTGCAACAAAAAGAATAAAATACCTAGGAATAAACTTAACCAAGGATGTGAAAGACCTATACGCTGAAAACTATAAGACATTTTTAAAAGAAATTGAAGAAGACACAAAGAAATGGTCAGACATACCATGTTCACGGATTGGAAGAATCAACATAATTAAAATAGCCATATTACCCTAAGCAATATACAGATTTAATGCAATCCCCATCAAAATCCCCATGGCAGTTTTTAAAGAAATAGAACAAAAAAATCGTCAGATTTCTGTGGAACCACAAAAGATCCCGAATAGCCAAAGCACTCCTAAGACAAAAGAACAATAATGGAGGTATCACACTTCCTGACTTTGGCTTGTACTACAGGGCTACAATAATCAAAACAGCATGGTATTGGCAGAAAAACAGACACATAGACCAATGGAATAGAATTGAGAACCCAGAAATAAAGCCACATAAATATGGACAGATAATTTTTGACAAAGAAGCTAAAAACTCACAATGGAGGAAAGACAGCCTCTTCAATAAATGGTGCTGGGAGAATTGGAAAGCCACGTGCAAAAGAATGACACTGGGCTGCTATCTGTCACCATGTACCAATGAATCAAAGACCTAAGCCTAAGACCTGAAACAGTAAACTGCATAGAAGAAAACATAGGTACTAAACTTATGGACCTTGGGTGCAAAGAATATTTTATGCGTTGAACTCCAAAGACAAGGGAAATAAGAGCTAAAGTAAATGAATGGGACTATATGAAACTTAAAAGCTTCTGCACAGCCAAAGAAACCATCGACAAAATAAAGAGGCAACCAACTGAGTGGGAGAAGATATTTGCAAACAACATCTCCGATAAGGTGCTAATATTCAAAATATACACGGAACTCATACATCAACAACAACAAAAACAAACAACCCCAATTAAAAATGGGCAGAGGACCTGAAGAGACATTTCTCCAAAGAGGACATACAAATGGCAAATATACATATGAAAAAATGCTCAACATCACTCATCATCAGAGAAATGCAAATAAAAACCACAATGAGATATCACCTCACCCCTGTCAGAATGGCTATCATCAACAAGACAAGTAGAGTCTTGTCAAGACAACAAGTGTTGGAGAGGCTGTGGAGAAAAAGGAACCCTCATGCACTGTTGGTGGGATTGCAGACTGGTGCAGCCGTTATGGAAGGCAGTGTGGAGGTTCCTCAAAAAATTACAAATAGAATTGCCATATGACCCAGCAATCCCTCTCCTGGCTATCTACCCAAAAAATATGAAAACATTTATCCATAAAGACATGTGCTTCAATGGTCACTGCAGCTTTGTTTACAGTGGCCAAGACATGGAAACAACCAAAATGTCCTTCGATAGGTGAACGGAAAAAGAAGTTGCGCTATACACAATGGAATACTATTCGGCAGTAAGAAAAGATGAAATAGGAACATTTGTGACAACATGGATGGATCTTGAGAGAGTAATGTTGAGCGAAATAAGTCAGACAGATAAAGCAGAGAACCATGTGATTTCACTGATATGTGTTATATAAAACTGAAAGCAACAAAAGAACAAGACAAACAAATGAAGAAATGAAAACTCATAGACATCCACAGTAGTTTAGGGATTACCAGAGGGTAAGGGGGGAGAGTGGCTCTCGAAGAGTCTAATATATGGTGACGGAAAGAGACTGACTCTGGATGGTGAACACACACAAAATTTGTGGTGTAGATAATGTATTACAGAATTGTACACCTGAAATGTATGTCACGTTACTAACAAATAACAATTGTCACCCTAGTAAACTTTAATTAAAAAAAAAAAAGGAAGAAAATATGTAATAGCAAGGTTCTGAAACAGTACAGCATTATTTGTATAATTGCAAAATAATGAAAACTTCCTAAATGTGCTTAAATAAATTATGGTACTTCCACACAATGGAGTACTGTGCAACTTTTAAAAAATGAGATCACTACTAATGTGGAGCGATTTCCAGCATATACTTACTGTTAAATAAACAAGGCAGGTAATGTATACCCCCTTCATGTAAGTAATAAGGGGATAAAAGAAAACACACATATCTGTGCTCATTTTTGTAAAAGAAATATAGGAAGAATAAACCAGAAACTAAAGGGATCAGTCAGTTTCAAAGGGTGCCTGAAGAGAAGATAGAAGGAATAATAATTGGGTAGAAAGAGGAGTAGACTGACACGTCTCTGTGATTTATCTAGCAATAACTCTTAAAAGCATAGTTTTTCACACATACCCTACCCCAAATATAAAATGAAAACACTCAAAGACATTGCGGGTTTGGTTCTAGATCGCAATAAAGAGAATATCACAATAAACTGAGTGACAATATTTTTTATTCCCCAGTACATGTGCTTACACAGTACGGTGTCTATTAAGCATGCAATAGCATTACATCCAAAAAGATGTTCATACCTTAATTAAAAAGCATTTTCTTGCTAAAAAATGCTAACCGTCAGCCTTCAGTCAGTCATATCATTTTGCTGGTGGACGGTTTTGCTTTGATGTTGACTTATCAGGGTGGTGGTTACTGAAGATTGAGGTTGCTGTGGCAGTTTCTTAAAACTAGACATTGAAGTTTGCCACACCCCTTGACTCACTCTTCCTTTCACTTGAATGCTTAGAGGCCATTATTGGATAATTAATTGGCCCAATTTCAATATTATTGTGTCTCAGGAAATATGGAGGCCCAAGGAGAGAGAGACAGAGATGGGGGGACGGCCAATTGGTGGAGCAGTCAGAGGACACACATGTATCAATGACGTTTGGCAACATATCAGCATAGTTGTTGGCACCTCAAAGCGAGTACACTACTAACATCAAAGATCAGAGGTCACCATAACAAATAATAATAAAAAATTTGAAATATTGCAAGAATTACTAAAATGTGACACAGACGTGAAGTGAGCAAATGCCGTTGGAAAAATGGCAGACAGACTTGCCTGCCACAGGGTTGCCACAAACCTTCAACTCGTAAAAAAATATAGTGGCTGCAAAGTACAGTAAAACAAAACTTATGCCTGTACACCATGACATTAGGGGTAACCAAAGTAGAATACACTTTGTACATATTGCATAAACAATAAGAAATGAACCAAACTGTATTATAAATGAATTAACAGATTGAATGGACGGTGCAACAAAGAACTATCCAAGTAACTCTGGAAAAGAGTACTTTGGATACTGTACATACAAAAAGAACTGTAAACAAAAAATAATACTGTATTCTGCTTCTTACATAGATACAGCTGTTTTGTAAGTATATGCATACTAGAATTTAAAAATATATAGATAACTCAAGTCAGGTTATTTATTTATTAACTTATTATTATATTTTGGCTCTTTTTACTGAGAGGATCTAGAAGAAATGACACCCCAAGAGTAATGAAGACACCCAAGCCTATATCTTGGTTCTTAATGTCGTTCTCTACTAAGCTATCAGGGTTCATAGAGGAATGGTTGATTCAGGATAGGTAGGAAAAATACAAAAGAAAGGATATGGGCAGGAAAAAGACAAAATACAACTGGAATATCCTGTGGTGCCAGATAATCACCACAGAAAATGTTGTGTGACGAAGAAGTGGGGGCTGAGGGGGGGAGGAATAGATAATAGGTTTAAAACCACAAGAACTCTGGTTTAAAATTTTTCAGGTTGCCGTAATACCAAGATATCACATGCGTTAAACAGAATCTACCCTGAAATAGATAGGTGGTAGATAAGTTAAAGTTTATGAAATAAACAACATTTATTTAAAATACTCAATTTTTAAATTTTGTGAGTCACCATTATTTGATTTTAGGATAGGTACAACACAGTAGAGATCAATTAATATTTTAAAAGCGGACGTATTTTTCCATCATTTTTCTTCCTAGTAACATAGGCTGAGAGGAGGTAAATATTACTTTGCCAGAGTGTCTTCCAAATAACTTAGAAATCCATGTTGAGTGCAGTTTAAGTTGAATGACAGTACCTTCCAGATCGCCCAAGACAATCTACACTTCTGTTCCACACTCCCTATTGTTGGTGCCTAGTTGGGAATTGAGCCTCCCATCCTACCTTACCCAACTCTCAAATGAAACGGAGATAAGGAAACCTGGTTGGCATTCCACATCCTTTCATCTTCTCAGAGGATGTCAAAAAGTCATATTCTGGGACATAACAGGAACATCAACAAATTTAAAAGAAGTGAAATGATACACAATATATTCTCTGACCAAAATGGAAACAAAGGAGAAATCGTTAGTACAGAAAAGCAATGACCGAAAAATAAAACCTCCATACATTTGGAAATTAAACAAACTACTAAATAATTCAGTCAAAGAGGAAAAAAACCTCACATTTCTAAATATATAGAACTGAATGAAAGTTAAAATACAACGTATCAAAACGTGTGAGGCAGCTAAAGAACTGAAAAGAATTGATTGTACTAACTGCATACAGTAGAAAATACTTTTAATCAAAGTTCCTATATTAACAAACAAAAACAGTAAAATAATCCCAAAGTAAAAAATAGAAAGAATGACTAAAGAGGAATAAATAAGCTTTTTTGGAACGGGTTTGCCGCCAGAACACAGGTGTAGTGAAAACCACCGCTGAATCTAACCCAAAATGGGGAAGGAAAAGACACACATCAACATCGTTGTCATTGGACACGTAGATTCTGGCAAGTCGACCACTACTGGCCATCTGATCTACAAACGTGGTGGGATTGACAAAAGAACCATCGAAAATTTTGAGAAGGAGGCTGCTGAGATGGCAAAGGGCTCCTTCAAGTGTTGGGTTGGACAAACTGAAAGCTGAATGTGAGCGTGGGATCACCACTGATTATCTCCCTGTGGAAAGTCAAGACAGCAATTATTATGTGACCATCACTGATGCCCCAGGACACAGAGACTTGATCAAAAACACAATTACAGGCACATCTCAGGCTGACTGTGCTGTCCTGATTGTTGCTGCTGGGGTTGGTGAATGTGAAGCAGGTCTCTCTGAGAACGGGCAGACCTGTGAGCATGCTCTTCTGGCTTACACACGGGGTGTGAAACAACTAATTGTTCGTGTTAACAAAATGGATTCCACTGAGCCGCCTTACAGCCAGAAGAGATACGAGGAAATCGTTAAGGCAGTCAGCACCTACATTAAGTAAATTGGCTACGGCCCTGACACAGTAGCATTTGTGCTAATTTCTGGTTGGAATGGTGACAACATGCTGGAGCCAAGTGCAAACCTGCCTTGGTTCAAAGGACGGAAAGTCACCCGTAAACATGGCAGTGCCAGTGGAACCATGCTGCCTGAAGCTCTGGATCGCATTCTGCCACCAACTCGCCCAGCCTGACAAGTCTTTGCGTCTGCCCCTCCAGGGTGTTTACAAATTGGTGGTACTGGTATGTCCCTGTGTGCCGAGTGGACACTGGTGTTCTCAGACCGGGCATGGTGGTCACCTTTGCTCCGGTCAATGTAACATCTGCAGTAAAGTCTGTTGAAATGCACCATGAAGCTTTGAGTGAAGCTCTTCCTGGGGACAATGTGGGCTTCAAGATCAAGAATGTGTCTGTCAAAGATGTTCGTCGTGGCAGTGTGGCTGGTGACGGCAAAAGTGACCCAGCAATGAAAAAGTCTGGCTTCACGGCTCAGGTGAGTATCCTGAACCATCCATGCCATATCAGTGCTGGACATGCACCTGTACTCAATTGTCACACAGCTCACACGCCTGCAAATTTGCTGAGCTGAAGGAGAATATTGGGGAAAAGCTGGAAGATGGCCCGAAGTTTTTGAAATCTGCCATGCTGCCAACGTTGACATGGTTCCTGGCAAAGCCCATGTGTGTTGAGAACTTCTCTGACTACCCTCCTCTGGGCCATTTTGCTGTTCGTGACACGAGACAGACAGCTGCTGTGGGTGTCATCACAGCAGTAGACAAGAAGGCAGCTGGAGCTGGCAAGGTCACCAAGTCTGCCCAGAAAGCTCAGAAGGCTAAATGAGTACCAACACCCGCCACCTCAGTCTTAATCAGTGGTGGAAGAACAGTCGCAAAACTGTTTGTCTCAATTGATCATTTAAGTTTAATAGTAAAAGACTGCTTAATAATTGCCATGCGCCTTAAAACCTTCAGAAGGAAAGAATGTTTTGTGGATCATCTGTTTTTAGTGTGAGGCAGAAGTTTTAAAAATCAGTACTTTTTAATGGAAATAACTTGAGCAAAAATCTGTTGCAGAATTTTGAGAACCATTAAGACAAAGTTTAATGAGAAACTGTGTGTTCTTTGGTCAACACTGTAACTTCCTATAGGTAAGAGACAAAGAGTTGCCCATAACCTATTTCTGTTACGTTGGCTGAAACTTCAGAATTTGATAACTTTGCATTAAAGTTTTGTTCTGGGTGGGAATTTTGGTTTTTTTCATTGTCTAAAGAGAAGGAATCATCAGTTTACATAGTAAGAAGCTATGGAAGGTGGAATGTTGGTGCAACACTTCATAGGTTAGGACAGAGAAGCAAACAATAACTTTATTGAGGTGTAAGCTACTTTACAAAGGCCAAATTCCGTAATATTCAAGTCCACATAGTGCATATACAATTTTGTATAGTTACATCAATATTGAGTAAATTTGTTGGTATGTCAATTTTTAGTTATCTAGTTACTGGAATGTGAATTCTCACATTTACAAATTCTGAGGTACACGTAGTTCAAAGAACCTAAACTGAGGCTTAAATAGTATTGAGCACTGTTTTGCTACAGTCAATTGTATCCAGATTCTAGGATAAATAAGTGATACTAGAAGTCAGGGGGGAAAAAAAGAGAGGAATAAGTTAGACTGAATGGGCAAAGCAATAAGACAAGTAAAAGAGAGAAATTTGTAGTTCTTCAAAAAAAATTGGGAAATGGTGATACAGCTCTAGCAAGATTGACAAATACGCACAAAATCACAAAACACCAATCAGGAATGACAGATCCTGCACCCTTAAAATGATAATGAAAGAGTATGAGAAATTTTGTTAACTTGGACAAAATGGAGCAATTCCTCAAATTTACAGCAATTAAAAATATTAATCACTCTGAAAGCTTTTTAAAAACCAAACGTGCAACTACTACACAACCCAGCAATTGCCCTCTTGCGTGTTCATCCCAGAGAAATAAAACCCATGTCCACATACAAATCGGTTCATGGATCTAATAACTTGATTTATAATAGCCTGAAACTGCAAACACAGACATTCTTTTTTTTTTTTTTTTTAATTAGCTTCAGGTGTACAAAATAATGTAATAGACATTCACACCCCTCACAAAGTGATAATCCCTCCACCCCCAATCTACTGCACCTCTGACATCGTATATAGCTGTTACAATCCCGTTGACTCTATTCCCTATGCTGTACCCCACCTCCAGTGACCAAAGATACATAAGATTATAGTTGACACTCAGTGTTATTCAGCTTCAGCTTCAGGGGTACAGCGCAGTGGTCAGGCATCTACATCTTCCCTGCGGTGGTCTCCCTAATAAGACATGTGCCCATCTGACACCCGACAAAATCTTTACAACATTATTGATTATATTCCCCATACTGTATTTCCTATCTCCATGGCTATATTGTGGTTACCAATCTGTGCTTTCTAATCCCGTCACCTTCCCCTTAACCCCACCCATCGTCCCATCTAGCAACTCTCAGTTTTTTCTCTATATCTCTGAGACTGTTTATGTTTAGTTTGTTCATTTATTCTATTCTTTAGATTCCACATATAAGTGAGATCATATGGCATTTGTCTTTCTCCGTCTGACTTATTTCACTTACCATAATGTTCTCTAGGTCCATCCATATCGTTGCAAATGGTAAGATTTCATTCGTCTTTATGGCAGAGTAATACTCCATTGTATAAATGTACTAGTTTCTTAATCCAGTCATCTCCCGATGGGTATTTTGGTTCTTTGCATGGTTTGGTTATTGTGAATACTGCTGCAATAAACATAGAGGAGCATATATTTTTTTAAATTAGCATTTTGGATTTCTCTGGATAGATATCAAAGTGTGGAATTGCTGGGTCATGAGGGAGTTCCATTTCCAGTTTTTTGAGATGCCTCCATACTGATTTCCATAATGGCCACACCAATCTGCATTCCCACCAACAGTGCACGAGGGTTCCCTTTTCTCCACATCCTCGTCAGCACTTGTTGCTTGTTCATTTATTGATGATAGACATTCTGACCGAGGTGAGGTGATATCTCATTGTGGTTTTTATTTGCATTTCTCTAATGGTTAGTGAGGTTGAGTATCTTTTCATATGTCTGTTGACCATCTATGTGTCCTCTTCAGAAAAATGTCTCTTCCTGTCCTCTGTCCATTTTTTAATTGGGTTGCATTTTTGGTGTTGAGCTGAATGAGTGTTTTATAAATTTTGGATATTAAACCCTTATCAGATGTATCATTGACAAATATCCTCCCCATTCAGTAGGATGCCTTTTTGTTTTCTTGGTGGTTTCCTTTGCTGTGAAAAATCTTTTCAGTTAGATGTAATCCCATATGTTTATTTTTTTCCTCTTACTTTCCTTGCCCGAGCTGACACATCAGTAAAAATATAGCTGAGGGTAATGTCTGCAAATTTACTTCCTATATTTTCTTCTAGGAGTTTTATGGCTTCAGATCTCACATTTAAGTCAATAATCCATTTTGAGTTTATCCTTGTAGATGGTGTCAGAAGGTGGTCCAGCTTCACTTTTTTGCCTGTGTCTGTCCACGCTTCCCAGCGCATTTATTGACTAGACTGTCTTTACCCCTATGTAAATTCTTGCTTCCTTTGTGGTAGATGTCCCATTGATCTATGTATCTGTTTTTATGTCAGTACCATGCTGTTTTGATTACTACAGCCTTGTTCATGACTTGACGTCAGGTAGCATGATACCTCCCACTTTGCTCTTATTTCTCAAGATTGCTGTTGCTATTCAGGGTCTTTTATGGTTCCATGCAAATTTTAGGATTATATGTTCTATTTCTGTGAAAAATGCCATTGGTAGTTTGACAGGAATTGCATTGAATCTATATGTTGCCTTAGGCAGTACGGACATTTTAACCCTATTCCTTCTATACGTGAGCATGGTGTTTCCATTTATTTGTATCTTCTTTAATTTCCTCTCTTCAGTGTCTTATAATTTTCTGAGTATAGGTCTTTTTCTTCTTTGGTTAAATTTATTCCTAAGTATTTTATAGTTTTTGAAGCAATTGTAAGTGGAACTGTTTTCTTAATTTCTCCTTCTCATAGTTTATTTTTGGTGTCTACAAATGCAACTGATTTCTGAATATTAATTACGTATCCTGCTACTGTACTGTATTCATTTATCAGTTCTAATAGTTTTTTGGTGGAGTCTTTGAGGTTCTCTATGCACTCTATGTCCCTAAATCTTTTAACTGTAAAAAGAAAAAAAAAAAGAAAAAAACTAACGTCTACCTCAGATGACCACTGTTAAGTACGAAATGTATGGCAAATCTTTTGCACATGCTATTCACAAGTGCACAATAAATGGTCCATATAAATTAAGCCATACTCAGAAAAGGTGAAAGATCCTTTCCAATGAAAAGGTCATCTCGGATGTTTCTAATGCTGAAACACTAATACTACTGTATAAACCACTCTAGGCCAATGCTATAATCTGTCTGGTATATGGCCCAAACCAAGATAATCTCGTATGGGGGTTTCTGAACAGATACCTCTAAAAGTCACAATCTTTACCCTACCACGGCAACCAGTGTCTACTTCCATTCACTTGCTGCTTCCCTGAAGCTGTTCTGGTTGTCGGTCGCTTGGCTAAAATCTCTTTTTTTCTTTTCAGGATGATGTGGACATGATCTTACCAAAAGCTCAGAGATGACCAACCTCACCCCTTCCCATTCTTTCAGTTTGCTTCTCCTTTGCTCTCCTCTTGTTCCTTTGTTGTGATGCTGTTCCAAGGAATACTTGGTCCTCCTTTCTCCTTAGTCAGACTAACTTCTAAGTTCCAGTTTCACTATCTTTCAGCCCAAGCTACTCCTAAATTCAAGACCCGCATGTCCACGTGTTCTCTCCTAAACAAATTTTCTTTGATGCTCTACAAATCAGTTATAATCTTGTGCTGTCCCTTTGAATTTTGTTCTTGTTAAAATCACCCTCTTCACGTGATAGACAAGTAAATGTGGTCGATGGGCTTTATTAAAATGTTTCCCAAATTAGTGTCTTTAACCTCCATTCTCATTTGAATTCTTGAACTTTGAACACGGTTCAAGCCCAAAGCATCCAATTGCTGGTCTTCTCTTCATAGAAATATTTCTCTGGGAAATATTCTTCCGTATAAAGAACAAATGGAGTGTACAAAACGGAGAAATATTGCAAATCTGATGATATTCTTTTGTTTAAAACCAATCAAAAGGAGTCCCATTTATTAACTAACTGCAGGGAAGGCCTAAAGCTCTGAAAGTTCTGTCTATACCACCAGGTTTCTTGTGTTTCTCGATCTGTTAACTCTCCCAAAGGCTTAAGTCATACAAACTATTTACCATATTTTTCTGTGCATAATGCACACTTTTTCCCCCAAATTTGTCAGGGGAAAATAAGGATGCACATTATACATGGGTAGTACTGATTTCGTATCTATAGAAATGATTTTAATTCTTTTATTTACGCTTATGAGTTAAAAGTATAACTCTGGAAATCAATAATGATATCCATATGCAAAATAATACCCTGGAATACGATTATCGGTTTTGTTGAACTTACGATGAACTTGCGACAGAGTTCTTGGCCTTCTGTGATGAGTAAATATCGTAAATTGTTACTGGTACATAACATTTCTTGTACCTTGTATCTGTCCTTGTGCTTTGTAATTATTTGTTACATAAAGTTTCTTGTACCATAATGTTTTTTAAAAAAATGCTAAAATTCCTTTTTAGTACAGAAAACAAGTACCTAAATGTAAACAAATAAAAATTTGAATTGACAAATTAAAATGAAAGAACTTTTCCTTGAAAGTTTGGGCCAAAAACATGCCTGTGCATTATACACAGGCGCACATTACACACAGCAAAATATGGTAAGTTCCCAAACATTCATGTTCAGTTAAGTGTCAACAGTAAATGACTTAACCCTGTCCCCAAACACAAACCATATAAATACTTTTATTATTCGATATATTGCCATGAATTTCCCATATTGGAAAGTAAAGGCTGAGTGTGTATGAAGGTAACAAGTAAAGTTCTCAACTTACCCACATTTACCTTTTGGGAGATGCTAAATAGTCTTGAATAAATGAAAATATCACTGTAATTTAAAAACTAAAGGCTCAAATATTTCCTAAGAACAACCCGTACATTAATGCTGAGTTCATGTAATACGGTCATAAACTTCAGCTGACCAAATACTACATTTTTAAGGTTTAATTTTATTCTCTAAAAAACTAATTCATTGAAGTATAATTGACATACATGGAGATTGGAATTTTTAATTTGCTCCTTTGGAAAAGTGACATAAGTTTTAATCCAGAACAGCAGAAAGTAGGATTTATTTTTTGGGAAATAGACTAAGTTGTAATTCATGGTATAAATGCACACTGATTTTCATAAATTGTGTGCTATCAAGAAAAGTTGCTATTTCATAGGTAACTAAAAGCATGAAACTTAGTTCCCAATTTCTGGATTAGTACCTACTATTTTATGTAATTTGTGGATTAGGGTCTATTTCTAAATAATGTGTGTTCTGTGATAAAATTTGACTTAACTGTAAAGCACCTTTTTAAAGTCTACCTTAACAAGTCTTACACTGCCAGGAATAAAAGAAGGAAAAAGCAATCTATAATATTTCTTTGAAACTTTCAAAACTCAATTTATAAAGGTTGTCAAATTGATGACAATAGATAGCAAACGACTTCATTTATGTTCTTCTACGTGATGTTGGTGTATTTGACCTAATTTTCTGTTCTCTATTTTAAGCTTCAACAAAGTGTAATTACAATTCAAATATGTATTACTGAAGAAACATAAATCATTTTCATGTACAGGTGAATTCAGTAAATTCAATTCATATTAATGTTGGCAATACATCATCTCAAAGATAAATGAGACAGTAAAATGTTTTATAATATAAAATAGAAGTGGGTAAGAAAAATTCAGATGCAGTGCTAGTACTTTATAAACTTTGTTTCCTGTTGGTTAATTTCTAACTTTTGTTTGAAAAAAGTTTCTCTACAGTTTAGTTGTTTGCTCTACAGTTTAGAGGATAAGCGGGGAGACTAGTAGAACAGGGTGGAGGGGGTCAAATATACGGTGATGGAAGGAGAACTGATTCTGGGTGATGAACACACAACGTAATTTATAGATGATGTATTACAGAATTGTACACCTGAAATCTATGTAATTTTGATGACCACTGTCACCCCCAAACAATTAAAAAAAAAAAAAAAACACTAAAAAAAACTAAGGAAAAAAAAAGTCTGTCTTCACTTTTATTATCAGTGACCTTTGGATAGAAGTTCTTTTAAGAGAATCATAAAATATTAGCAAAGATCTGAGTGGCATTTAGTACAGTCATGTGCCCTTTAATGGCAAGGATAGGTTGGTTCTGAGAAATGCATTGTTGGATGCTTTTGTTGCGTGGGCATCAGAGTGAACTTACACAAACCCAAGTGGAACACCCAGGCTTTGGGACAGCTTATTGCTACAGGCTACTCACCTGAATAGCATTTTACTGCACTGAATACTCTAGGCAATTCTAACACAGTGGTAAATATTTGTGTATCTAAACACAGAGAAGGTATAGTAAAAATATGGTATAAAAGATAAAAAATGGCACACAGTCAGTGAGTCAGTGGTGAGTGGCTGTGAAGGCCGTGGGCATTACTATACACTACTGTAGACTTTAAAAACCTTATATATCAGCATCACCAAAAACATGTACTGCATTGTGCTATGAAATTACAAAAACTATGATACCAGGCAACAGAAAATTTTCAGTTCCATTGAAATCTTATGGGACCACTGTTACCTATGCAATCTGTTGTTGACCACAAATGTTATTTGGCACATGACTATCTTCAAAAATTATTTAAATAGGGTACCTCATTAAAAGAATTATCAAGACATATCACCAGATAGAATTATAAATTCTCTTTTGACATTTGCATAACTTACAGAACTCTACCAAAGTTCCCCGAAAGACTCTTAGAACAATGTGATAAAATGAGACGATAGGCCAAATACTTCATCAAGCAGATGTGTTATTATGAGATACTCTGGCTAATTAAAAGTAATTTGTTAATATGAAATAAAAGCCTTCACAGAATTTGTTAACATTTATCAGTGATACAGAATTTGAATTATCTCCTCCCCAAACTGGTTGTATGTACAGAAAAGCACCGGATTTCAAGTCATGTAACTTGAAAAAATAAGTCACGTATCTTTATCTGTATCTATATCTATTTGTTCTTTAAAGTAGAGTCTATCATTCTAAATCTCTTTTCCGTGGCAAACACATGATAAACAAGACTTATCAAACCTATATAATTTTCCCTTTAAAATCTTTTGCCAGTAATTACTTATTGGCTATCACTGCAATAATTGCAACTAAACTGGACTGAAAGACATTTATTTTAAAAATAAGCATTTCTTTGTAAGCAATACTTTACATAGTAGGCACCTCAAAAACTACCAGAGATGTGAAAATTTAAAAATGTTACCTTTATACAATTATATATTGATATTTCTATGTTATAAATGTGTGTGAATATATACGTATATATAAAATATATATAATCAGATTTGAAAATGAACAAAAACTGGGCCTTTACAGGAAGTCTTTCTAAAACTCAAACAGGGGAAAACACATTAAACAAACAATTTTAATATGTTTCTGTACAATGCTAAGTCGTTTTATTTATACATAGAAAATGTAAAAGGAGAAGTGTTTAAAATGGCAAAACTCCTTAATATTTAATAGCAGGTAAATCTTGAAAAAAAATAAACAACATTCCATTCACAAATATTTTCAAGCAATAAATATGTATTCATAAATAGTGTAAATCTGTATCAAGATTAAAAACAAAAATCACAAATCTGAAGTTTATTCCTTACTGTATGTGCAATCCATTATCTTTGTGTCTTGGCTAGTAGGCTACTAAAGTTTTCTTAAGTTTTATTTTGGAACCAAGTGTAATTATCAGGGCCTCAAAACAATACAGAAAAACATAAAGCAGTAAAAAAAAAACCAAAAAAAAAACAACTCATCTAATTTTTCACATCTAAAGAAGCTGATCAAAGATTTAAATTTGTTAATTATCTTACACATAAATGATCAGCTAGGACAGTATTTTTCCTCCAGGAAAATTCTGGAGAGGTAAAATATAGATGAAAACTAGTTATCAGTCCAGAAATAGAGAACCATAAAAAAAAAAAGGTGTATTCAAGTTACTAAGTAGTGTGTTGAACATTGCCAGTCTTGTCAGGTATCATGAAACATGTGTTTATCCTTATTAAGTACAGCTGGGTCTGCTTTTTAAGTCTTGGAGTAGAAGCAGTGCTCTCCTACGTCCAGGTGGTTGACACTCTATTCTTGAAAGGTTGCATAGGCATAGTGTTTAGTAAGCAGTCATGAAACAGCCACACCACCAGTGGTGCAAAACTTTCCTGAAGATCAGAGAAGGTGTCACTTAACATTCATGGGACAATATCAAGAAGAGGAGGATGACAATGAAGGAGCCTAAATTTCAAAATAAGGTATATTAGTTGTGTTGGTATATTAATTCTTACCAGTATTCTCTACCTCATGGCTGTAAACAATATACTGCCCACTTACGAAGTTAGAAAGAAACACTAAATCTCAATAAAGTTCAGCAGCCTGCTATGTGTTCTTACTCTCTCCATTGGTATCAGTTTCCTAATCGTCCTATTCGCCATTAATCCCATTTTCCCGTACATTTTCATTCAGTCAAAACTTCTTTGGAGCATTATTAAACTGACCACTTTTTTAGATGCTAAAAGAGAGTCTTGTAGAAAAATAATTTTTAAATTAAATTAAAATATCACTAGTGATTGGCTGTGAATATTTCTTAGCTAGATTATATAGTTCACGTGTTTATCATATATGTGTTTTTCTTTTTCAAGCAATCCTGAGAAACAATTAAAAACAGCAGAAATTTAATTTCAAAATTTGGAACAAAAGGCCATGGATCAATATCAACAAGTCATGAGTAACTATGGTGTTTCCATTCATAAAGCTGTTCAAAGCCAGAAGTACATGCTATCCCAAGTAACTTAGCCTTGAAATTAAAACTTCAGAATTCACAATATTGTAAATTTAATTGCATGCATCTTATACATCATACCAACAAGAGGAGTACCATGAAATGTTTCCATAAGTTTAATACTTATAGCAAGGATTAGGTTTTAAATAAATACAATTAGCCCCAAAAACACAGTATGTTAAAAAAAATTCTGATTTTTCAGATCTACAGAATTAAATTACCTATATTTAGTTTCAGTAGCTAAGTCAAATAGCAAAAAGAGTAGGATAATAATCTAAGTAAAAGATTTTAAAAAGTAATTTTATGACTATTACTTAGGCCATTTTCACTGAAATGAAGTTATAGTAATACGTATCAATTTATTGTAAACTCCTTTGAAGTATAAGAACATAGGAGTATTTTTTGTTATGCAATGGAAAATTTAAATATCTTACTAATTCCTATTTATCAGGTAGCAAAAACAAACACTGCTGCTTCACAAATCAGCTAACTATGTACTCACATGTTGATTTCACTTACTAATGTAAATTGGTCATAGACTCGCATCAGGTCCTCCATTTTGTACTGTTCTAGCACCACAAAATTGTCCAGATTTCCACTTGTTTTTCGTGCACAATCTTGGCAATGTACTATGTAGGTCTTTTGAGAATTGCTTTCATTAGTAACAAAAAGCAGATCAAATACCTCCACCTAGTTTGTACAAGAGGAAAAAACACGGAATAGAGATAGTTCAATTTGTCGTACCATTTTGGTGTAACTATGGAAATCTATGGGAAATTGTGGAAGCGATTTTTGATTAAATGTGGTATTAGAAAAAACAAAACAAAAAAATCCCCCACCATGACTGTATGTTTAAAAGGCCAGGTTGATTTGTAGCATATCCAAAGAGAAAGATAATGTTATGTATTTAGATACTGACTTGAGAGAATTAAATATTTATTTCAACCACTAAAATTTAGTACAAAGTTTGATAAAGGTTAGCCTATTTTTAATTTTACCCAAAATGTCACACACAATCAGTTAAAGGTGATGATGATTTATTTTTTCCCATTTCTGCATGATAGTCTTCACAGTATTCTGTGTTTGGATTATTTGTCTTCCCTCACAGACAGAGCTCCCTCCACACAAAGATAGTGACTACATATTATTCATCTTTGTACCTTTAGAGTTTTATCACAGTGCTCAATGTTTAAGCAAAGCTAAAATAAATAAATAAATAAATAAATAAATAAATAAATAAATAAATAGGGAAAAAATGAATATAATAAAGAGGTTATTTTAAGAGCTAAAATTTTGAACGAGTTAACAAAAAGTGTTCGGTTCTAAGCTTCATATATTAAGGAAAACGGCACAAATAGAATGTATTCACTAACATTAACATACTAAGAGACAGTTGCAAGGCTCAGCCAGGCTAATGGAGAATAGATATAAAACATTTTTTGAATATTGAAAAGATACATATTTATCTGAAGTATGAGACCTAACGAGAATCTGGTCTTATAATAATACAAGCTTCAATGAGCTTATACATTAAAAGAGCCAACGGATAAAAGGAGTTTATCTCAGAAGTACGTACACAATTTCAAGATTTAGTTTGGAAATTCAATTTCCCAGCCAAGTAGGCCTCTGACTTCTTGATTTCTTCTCTAATAAAAACTCATATCTCAAATCATTTTTGAATAGCTCTGCTAACATTCAGGAGTTCATAAGGTTTTTCTATCACCATTAATGGGAAGTAACATAGTTTAGTGATCTGAGCTAAAAATTGTGGGACTCTTCAACCTGCCATCATACCCCGTTTGATCAAGTGTTCTGCTGATTCTACTTTCTAAACACTTTTAAACTTCCCCCTTTCTTTTGTATTCTTAACACTACGTACAAGTCTAAGCGTGTAGTTAACCCCACAGAACACTATTCCAATAGCCTCCAAACTGACCTCTTTACTTTGTACTTCATTCTGTTCAAGCATCAACCATCACTCTGAAACAGGTATTTTGACTTACTCCCTTACTCAAAAACTTTTAATGGCTTCAGTGACCTCAGGATAAACATCAAATTTATTAAACTGAATTCAAGATGCCCTACAAGCTACATACAACCTACTGTTACAGACTTTTTAAAACTTTGCAGTTTTTCTAGTCACACTGCACCGCTTATCCTTTATTACATATGCTACTCATTTCCCCATCCCTATACTCTTCCTAAAGCCCAGTGTTTTATAAATCTCCAATTCTAGCCATTTTTGTCTGTTGAAATCAAACTCGTTCCTCGAGGAGTGTCTCAACTGTTAATAGGTCTGTAAGCTCTTATGCCAATATCATTTTAAAAATCACTTTTCCTCAATGTTTCTGTAATAGTCTGTATTCATCACTACTCATGGGCTTCACAACTTGTTGTTTATGATTTGTCTTCTCCCTGTAGACTGTAAGCTCCTCCAGAGGAGGTACTACATCTTTATTTCTCCACTTCTTGCAAGACTTGGCCATGAGAGAAAAATCAACAAATATATCATGAAATGAACTAGAAAGAACATAATACTGATCTGCTTGGATATACACTGAAACAGATCTACTTTGTTGGCATATGTGCACTTATGATTGCTCTTACTTTAAAATCTGAGATGATTATCACATCTCATGGTAAGGAAGTACTACATAAATGCCTCTGTAGGAGCTACTTTTGAGTTAATATATAATGAAATATTATTCCATCTGATAAAAATTTAATACAATTGCTCTAAGTCAATTTCAATAGAATGCATTATATAACAATATAAATTTGTAATTAAAAATAAAAAACCTGGAGACTCCACAACAAATGTCAGTAAGAATAGTTACCTCACAGATGCTACAGTAATGCGCTGGTTCACCATTTGTCCTCCCATGCCACATAATCTCTTTTCCTGCTGTAATAAGAGCTTCCCTCAATGTCTGACACTGATTTAGAACTTTCAGAAGACAATACCTATTACGAAGAAAAATTATTCGTGACAACAATTGAACGTGGAATACGAATAAAGATGTTACCAACCAAGAAACAATTTTTAGAATCTTGTTTCTAAGGTCTATTGATATGAAATTTTCGATTTGTCATTTTTTATATATATGCTAGGCTTAACAACAACAACATTAAAGCATTAAAAGTTGAAAATTCATATTTGAATATAAAAATACAATCTTAGCCTACAAAATCTCACCTTTTATTTAAAGATATGCTATTAATATTTTCTCTGATTTGGGCAACCGAGAGAACTTTCCTAAGAGTCAACTTCTTCTTCACCTTTGGACTAAACAGTCTGAATTCCAGGCTGGAACTGTTTTGATTATAGTAAGGTAAGAAAGTAGAGATAGTTCTACCCAGACACTCACAAACAGTAATACTTATATAGTTAACTTAAAACCTCTAAGGCCAAAGCAGAAAATTATTTACGGATTTAGTCATTAGAGGATATGAAATTAACTTAACTACAGTACCCCCCCCCCAAATTTTTTTAATTTGAAGGTTGTGTAATGGAATCTTTCATTTATATTAACTCAAACTTCTTACAATTTGTATTTTCCTTAAGTAATACTTCTGATGCAAACAATACAGAGAATTCTCACATAGTGTTAATTTTTCTGTAATTGCTCAGAATTGTGTGCTAAAGTTTTCATGAATACAAATATCTCAAGTTATCTTTTGAAGGAAATGTTGCACATTTCAGCTCTAAATTTATCCTCAAAAGCATGATACCTGTTTAACAAAAATGATGTTAACAATTTTGTGAATAGTGTAACCCCCTGGAATTAGGACCAACTTATCTTGGAGCTCTTTGATACATTATATTGCTGCGATTTAGAATTTGGATTAGTTATTATGACTACATAACCTGTTATATGAAATAACTTACATCACATTATCAGTATCGAAAACTATTCCTATCTGTTTACATGCTCACAATCTTTCTTTCCCATTAGAATGTAGCATGCATGACAGCAAAGGTTTTGTCTATTTTGTTAGTTATATTAGGGACTGTACCCGGCATACAGTAAAGCTTACTGAGTAATTGCCTATCAGACAAATAAATTTTGTAGTAAGTAATAGCAGAATTAATTTCCTTTCATTTATATTTCCGTGCTGTTTATACTTGTCAGCTTAAACAATTATTTTTTAATCAAAGCCCATACAAATAAGCCTTGAATAAAATAATTTTAAGAATATACAGAGTTCTTAATTTATTTAAGAATATATAACAAGCGTGTATAACAATATCAAGTCACCATCTTCTCTATACTTTCTTCTCTTCACTTTTTGCCTATTATTCTCAACGACGCCCCCCACTCACCTCCTTTTCTTATCTCGTATGAAGATGTGATTCTTGCAGCTATGAAATCACATTTTGTTTTCCCAAACACTTACCTGCAGTATTAGGAAAAAAGCTTAATTCAGTGCACTCAGTATTCTTCCACTTTTTACTGAAGAAATAAACTTTCAATTGCAACATACTGATTATTTTGTCAGTTAGATCACAGTGTTTACTATGCTACTTGGCTAGTTTTGAAGTTTCATGTAAGTTATTAATACATGACAAAGAAATGGAGCTTGGTTTGCTAGGAGTAAACATTAAGCCTGCTTAGTCTTCTCTTGGAATCACAGGTATAGAATCACTTGCCCTGACAGTGGAATCTTGAAAGCTGAAGCTCTGCTGATGTTACCTCACAATAATGAGTAACCGAACTGTGGTCACTTCATGTTCTCATGTTTTTTCTATGAGTCTGAAAATTTTAATCCTTCCCATTTTTTAGAAAGAGGGGCAAAAGAATAAAAGATAGTTTAGAGGTAGAAGGTCTTATGGACAAAAAAATAAACAAGAACCTGATTTAAATAAAGGACAAGAGAGAATATATAGAAAGTAAAGATAGTTAGGGAAAGGATTTTAGGAAAGATCAAAAATAATGCTGGAAGCTTGAATTAGCAATAGCTGCGCTGTGGCTAATCCTACATATTGAATTAACCTGAAGAGGACTTTCTAATATATTGAATGACTAGGAAATATGGACCCCAAAATGCAGTGTTATTATGTTCTCAAATTAAATTTTTGCTGAGTTTTAATAAGCTTATAATAATGAAGGAATCCAATTTGAGTAACAGAAAGAGGAAATGAACCTGCATATTGTGGTTCTTAAGGTAAAACACCAAAAATAGAGACTCCTCAAAAGGCACAGGGAGCCAGATAACTCACTCATGAAATACGGTTATCCATTTTCTAATGCTCTACTCTAAGGATAGTAGAAGAAAAAGGTGAAAGATGGGTAATACTTTCTTGTCCAACTGTATTTTAGGAATAGGATAAAAAGTAACTTCAGAAACTAGATTAGTGAATTCCCTGAATTTTGAGAATTAATTTAATTTCTGGGCCCAGACATCGCTTTTCAGTTGTTTAGATAAAAAACTATAGAAAACACAGGGAATAAAGTGCCTCCTAGACTGGAAGAAAAACATAAAGAAGGGACTTGTTAAAGGTGTGGCTTGTTTGAGATTAGATTAGAACCAGCAGATTCTAATAAGCCAACGTCTATTTAAACGCATCATAAAGAACATAGATCAAAGGGAGGACAGGTTAGAAAAATGAAGCTATTGGAAGTGGGATGTTTTAGAGTATGCTTTCTTTCAGGGTATTAAAAAATGAAATATGCTTGAAATAGCATAATAAGAAACTGAAAACAAAAATATGAGAATGACTGATTTTCTAAGCAATTAATATATAGATTCATAAAAAGTATGTAAGGACAGGATGTTCAGTAATATAACAGACAGTATATTATGTACATTAAAAGGAGGAAGAGGTCATCTTCAAGTACATGAGGTAGAAATCATGGAAAATATCCAAAAAATAGTTCTCAGTTTACGTGTGGATAAGAATGAAAGTTGAGGCATTTTCTAGGCAGAGAGACAACATGAGTAAATGTAGGAAGACAGTTAGTGTAGGAATTATTTAGGAAACAAACAGATGTTCTTAACAGGTTTTAATTTAAGGCTAAGGACTTTATGTTTGATAAACACAACCAATAGCAAATTTGGGAGTCGGATGATAATAGGGATGAAGCCCTAAAAATATAAATACTAAGTGAAACTTCAGACATTATTGGGTTTTCCTCTTGAAATTTTGGGGACAACCTAAATCCCCAAGATAAGTTCCCAAATGTCAGTGTGGAGACAGATATTGGGATGAATGAAACTTAGGTTGACTCAATATTAAGTCTTAATGACAACAATCATCTTCTCACCCCATCTTAGTAGACAGTGTGGAAATTAAACGAATGCCAAGAGACGACAACCAAGATGGTGCAGTCTGTAAACGCTGTGTTAACCTTCTCTCACGACCACATCAAAATTAAAACTAAACTACAAAACAACCATGATTGAGAATCGCCTAAAATCAAGCTGAACCGAAGCCCTTCAACTAAGGACCCACAGAAGAAGCCACCTCCAGACTGGTAGGAAGGGCAGAGAGGCGGAATGGACTGGTCCCACACCGGCGCGTGACCATTAAAGATTGGGAGGGATATGTCACCTGTGGGAGTCGCCCCAGCCCATAAAGGAGTGCAAGATCCCAGCCCCACCCCAGCCCAGCATTCCAGTGCCGGGGAGAGAAGCCCCCATAATTTCTGGTTGTGAAAACCAGCAGAGATTGTGACTGAGTGAGACAGTGCAGCTGCACTCACAGGCGCTCCTCTTAAGGGACTGCACGCGGACTTACTCACCAACAGAATCACTTGCTCTGAGCTCCAGCGCTGGGGCAGCGGCTGGGAAGGTGGCAGGGACACATGATGGGGAACTGAGTTGTCTGGCTTGGGACAGGTGCTGCAGAGGCAGCTTTCTTCTGGACGGGGGAGCTGGCGGAGGTCATTGTTTCTTTGTTGGGTTCTTCCCCTTCCCGGCGTGCGAACACATTCGGCCGCCAATCCTGAGTTTCCACCATTTATTCACCCTGCCCTTGATTTGAGACCTGGCCCCGCCCAACTTTCCGGACACACCCAGGCTGCTTTCAGTGGCTTTTTCGTGTAGACTGCCAGACTTGGCTCAAGTTGCAGACTTTCCTAGGGTCTGTCAAAGGTTCGCGGAACCCAGACAAGCAGCATCTGGCTTAAGCGTGTCCTGAGCAGCCTTAAACCGGCACTAGTGGCAGCCGGCCTTGATTCATAACTTGGCCTGTCAAGGAGCTTCCAAGCACAGCACGGGAGGCAGGCATCCGTGGATTTCTTTCTGGCTACTGCTGGGTGGCCCTCGGTGGGGCATGATGGGCTGCGGCTGAAGTAGACTTACAGCGGATCCCCTCCAATGTGGTCTTACGGCTGGCGCCCTCAGTGGCCAGCTTCAAAATGAGCTGGAGCCATCACCTACTAGCCATCTCCTGATATGACACACTCACGGGGAGGATTGGGCAGGCACCAGAGCCCTACGGAGGCAGATCCTGCTCTGTAGGATCAGCCCCTGCACAATAACTCTTCCACTGTAGTCAAGGCCAGTCCTCACAACAAGTGAGCCCAAGGGTCAGTCCCTCCCACTGATGTGCAGTTATCAACCAAGGCTCAACTACAAGAGGAGGGCACACACAACCCACACAAGGGACACACCTGGAGCGTGTGGCTCAGGTGACCAGAAAGACTGTGCCACTGAACCCCATGGCACACTTATTACATAAGGCCACTGTACGAAGGCCAGGAGACAGAGCAGTTCTACCTAATGCATAGAAACTGACACAGGGAGGCAGCCAAAATGAGGAGACAAAGAAACATGTCCCAAATAAAAGAAGAGAACAAAGCTCCAGAAAGAGAACTAAGCAAAATGGAGATAAGCTCAGGGAGAACTTCAACAGAGAGACAGGAAGCATAAAAAAGGAGGTGGAAACCATTAAAAAGAACCAGTCAGAAATAAAGGATACAATAATGGAAACAAAGAATATATTACAGGGAATCAACAGTAGATTAGATGCAGCAGAGCATCCAACCAGCGATGTAGAAGACTTCTTTTAAAGTCCATAGATTTTATTTTTAAAAGGTAGTTGTTACAGTCTTGAAGCAAGGCCCGGTTGGGACCCCCATAGTAGATGCCTCACAGTGTCCCCACCGTCCCACGCCCCCTCATTTTTTCCTTGACTTATAGCTTAAGAATAGATCATTGCCCTGCATCTTGAGTGTGGAGTGTCCCCTGTCCCAGTTCCATTTTAGAAAACCACTCTGAAACTTATGATGAATACCTTTATGCTTATTGATCACATCTACTGTCTAGCATTCTTTCCAGGTTACTCTCATAATGGCTCCTGGGTTGATGACCACATTGGAGAGCCACATCGCCAGAGGGTAGGCTTCATGCAGACCCCCGGAACCATCACATAACCTCTGGAGGAACGACCAGATTTTCCCTAAATATCCCAGGCTGGTCTGAGAACGTGAAGGCAGTTTTTGGAGGTGTTAACCTGCTGCGTTCTCAGACCAGGTGCTCTGATAATAAACGCTTATTCTACTCGTATGACCCAGCTCCTATGTCGGTCCATTGGCTAAGCGGCGCAGGCAGCACGAGCCCCGGACTCAGTTGTCCTCCAGTTACAGTCTGAATGTTTCAGTCTCCCTGAAATTCATGTAGAAGTCCTACCCCATCAATGTGACGATGTTAGGAGGGGGGGGCTCTGACAGGTGATGAGGTCAGGAGGGTGGGGCCCTGGTGGATGGGGATCAGTGCCCTCATAAAAGAGAACCCAGAGCTCCCTCACCCATTCCACCAAGTCAGGACACAACAAAAAGACGGGTATTTATATAACCAGATACCAAATCAGCTGGTACCTTGATCTCTGACCTCTGCCTCCAGATTTTGATAAATAAATGTTGGTTTATGAGCCATGCATAATGGATATTGTTACACCAGCCCAAACAGATGAAGACAGAACTTATTATGTAGAGTAGTACTTCAATATTTGTAAAATAAAGAAAAAGAAAAAACTTTTTTTTTTTTTTTTAACCTTTGAAAAGACATCTTGTAGTCTAGTGTGGCCCTAACTTGCATAATCACAATAATCATCTGGGCCACTATAAAACGGATTCTCAGCATCTTTGAAATTTATTGAGTAGATACACAGCCTTGAAAATTACTTTCTAGGAGCCCCATATGATCCCCATATCCTGCCTGATCATATAAACCAGTATGGACTCCTATAAAACTCTTGCCTTGTACATAAAAAAATTGAAATGGTTTAGTTTTTCAACAAACACTGATAACAGTTTTCACAACTCACCCTATTTTTATGAATAGAGCCCCAAGAAATTAGAGTCAACTACAAGGTAATAGATAAAAGCAGAGAAACTGGAGCCAGATTGCCTGGGTTTAAACCCCAGCTTCTCTTGATGAGTTTCCACGTCTGTAAAATGAAGATAATGCTAGGTACTTTGTGTTATGAAGACAAGTAGAATAATACCCCCACCCACCCCACAAGGATGTCCACGTCCTAATCCTCAAAACTTGTGAATATGTTATGTCACACGGTAAGCAGAATCAAGGTTGCACTAGGAATTAAGGTTGCTAAATCCACTGCCCTTGAGATGCAGAGATTATCCTGGAATATCAGGTTGGGCTCAATGTAAAGAAAAGGTCCTTAAATGTAGAAAAGCGATGCAGAAGAGTTAGTGTTAGAAAGATTCAAAATAAGAAAGACATGACTGGCTATTACTGGCTT
>NW_027423862.1:0-29412 GCF_036562045.2 Rhinolophus sinicus | reverse complement strand
GGAAACCGTAGGTTCTTTGGGTCTAGCAGTATGATCTCTGCCGCCTTTAGGGTGTTGGTGAATCCTGGTTGCTTCCCTGCACCACAGTAAAGCAAAAGCTAGGCCCATGTCCCGAAAATCAGACTCAGCCATGCTGCTTACTCTGCTATCACTGCTTCTGGGAAGTTTTGCAGTCCTCCTGAGCTACATGTTGGGAAGTAAGCCCACGTGGCTCCTACTCAAGTGGGTTGTAGGTGCCTTTCTCAGGAATTTCTACGACTAACTGTATTGCTTTTCTCATACTTTTACAAAACTATTCCTCATGCCTGGCTACTCTGTGTATTTGCACTGGAATTTCTCCCAATGTTTTTATTTCTGACATAAAGGCTTTTGTAGCTCCATACTTTTCTCTCAAGCATCTCCTGCCCACACCCACTCCCACAGACTCCCATTTGATTTAAAGCCTAGGCTTTCAAGGCTACTATTTTGCTTAGATTTGGTAAAATCTATTCAAAGCTCATTGCCGTTTTTCAGTTTTGTGCTAAGTGTGTGTCTGCAAATTTGTCTTCACATTCTTGGGCAATTCTTGAGGTTTCAGCCTATTCTACTGTAATTTTAAATAATGATAGAGCAGCTGATAAAAGAGAATTACAAAATATTTTAAAAAATGCATGTTTCAAATTCCCAACTTCCCTTTGCAATCAAAGATTTTAACTTAGTATACTGATATTCAGCATTTAGCTTTGAATATCATGAATGTTATTATTTACTCTAGTTTTTCTAATTTATATTCATAACTGTAATAGTTATCTGATTACAAAACAGAACAAAATATCACTATGGCCCTCCGGTAAAGACAGCACTGAGTCGGTCCACACCGTCAGTGGACCTCTAAGTTTGTCATGAAGTTTAGTAAGTTTCCTTTCATTGCCTACCTTAGTGAGTCACTGCTGTCTGGAAGGATGTGAACTGGACATGCAGCGGAGTCACTGGTAAATATCACTAGCATAAAAATGAAAGACCTTGCAAATATATTGCAAAGATGGTTTAAAGACTTAACTTTAGGCACATACAGTTTTCGGTACAACCAAATTAAATATTTTTGCTAAGTGATTATAGAAATGGAAGAAATAAAAGTAGAAGAAAAATACAGGCTGGAACTTCCTACATATATTAAGAGGGCTATGACTTAAAGTTAAAAAGATCAGAAAAATTAAGATAAATGACAGAACAGAACTTTGTATAAAAGGAAGTTCTTCAGCACCCTGAAAAATTTAATGTTTACACAATAGCTAAACATTAAGTGAAGGGATTGAAAACAAGAACTAGTATTATACCTAGCCTCAACTATTTAATACATATTTTTATGTGACTTAATTTTACACTCCCAATGTGTTTAAAATGTATTAGAAGAGTTACATGAGATTATTTTAAATATAGGTAATATTTATCGAGCGTCTACTATTTGCTAGGATCTATTTCAGCATTTTAGTTAGTATCTAATTTAATCCCAAACTATTCAATGAGGTAGCTACATAATAACTTTAAATTTTATCCAAATTACTGTGTTTTTACCTATTCTAGTAAAATGAGTAGAATTATTGTTTCTAAAATAAAAATATCTGGAAAAAGTGAAGAATGTAAGTAAAGCAGGTATCTCTAATCAGGTATCAGGATCGTTTCCTGCTCCTCGCATGAATATTTTAGATCGTTGTGACATACATGGCATTGGGAAGGTAATTGCTAAAACTTAAGGAGTGCTCAAGAAAACACATTTTTAATTTTGCCGAGCACATTTATCTTAAGTTATGTGAATATAAGATAAAACTTTTTATTTTATTTTATGGAGTTACTTAGTAATAACTTCAATGATGAGTCACAATCATGAATTTGTAAATTATATGGAATAAGATAGTTTAGACATGATTTAGTCGAGTTCAAACAATTTGATGCGTAATGGACAGGGTGTATGGGGTAAAGTTTAGATAAATTTTGATGTAATAATTAAGTAATCTTTTTCAGTTTATAAAGAATAGTTTGTTTTTGCTCAAAGGATAAAACATACGTAAAATTCCAATAACCACAATTTCATCACCCACAATATTCCATGAGTATTGAACATTTTTTATAATGAGGCATTTATTTTTATACTATAATTATAATAACACATTTTAAGGTTTAAAAAGGGGACAAAATTTGAGCATTTCAAAAAGTTCTTATCTAAACTTACACAAGTACATGTGTTATTGAACTGAATATGGGTGGTTCTGGCTCAGAAAAATTGTCCACTTTGGTGATAGAAGAACATATTTCTACCTGTGGGGAAATGGTATTATTACGGGAAACATGAATTTTCAAGATACAAGTAACATCTCTGTTAAACATATAGTATAAGCGTCTTTTAAGAAACGTAACATAATATTTATTAAAAAATAGAATTGTAGTTACAGTGCATTCATATTTCAATACTAAAATAAATTTCTAGGAACAAATTTGACAACTCCAGTGTTCTTTACATAGGAATTAAGAAATTAATAAAAAACCGATTATGGTCATATAACCACTTCTGTGATTTTAGTACAAATCATACTAAATCAGTCCCTCTTCAATTCATTGTGATGCCAGCCAGTAAGATGCCTAAGTGTTGACTTCAGCATAGTATGTCCCTTAATTCAACCACCAGACAGCAGAAAGGCTGATCCTTTAAAAATGCATTTGATTCACCTTCCACAGTTTATGGAATTACAGTTTGGGATTGTAGTTCGGAATATTCAATTGAAGTATTTTTGTTTACTAAGAAAATTAAAAAAATAATAGCGACCAACATTTTGAGTATCACTATTGCCAATCATTGTCCTAAAGATTTTATACATTATTTTTTATTTCATTCTTATAAAAATCCAATGAGTTTAGTATTATTATCCTTATTCCCTCAGCCAAGCTATAAAACTTAGAGAATTAATAAATTTTCCCAGGTTATGTGGCTGTTCAGAAGCAAGTAATGATGTAGGGACCCAATATTATACAATTCCAAGGCTACCCTCTTAGTCTTAATCACTATTTTCAATTTCCTATTATTATATTAAATGTGCTGCTTTCATAAGTTTTTTTCTGACAATGTGCACTTTATTCATATTCCCTTGGAAAACTGATAAAGCATTTTTACACTAGGGAGGCCTAATTATGGTGAGCTGAATTACATAGCAATGGGTGATAGACTAACATAATTATAAATCTATCTTTAGGAAGAGGGTTAGTCATACAAAAGCTTTTGATTTTTGAGTCCTGGAGTTTAAGAGAAGTCAGATTTTGCTCTTCAATTTTATTTCAGCACTCCAGTGAATGTATGCTCTGATTGTGCTGAGTTCTGCGCCATAACTGTTATATAAATCATGAAGTGACAGGGTATTTCAATATTGCCTCAGGAAAGAATTTGCGTGATTACTGACATATCCCCTCAACCATGCACTTATTATTTTCATCTATTAAAACAAAACAACAACATTGAAAACCACCCAAGAGACTATGTATAACACTAAAAATAATCATTCTTTAGAACGTAATGATAAATTACTGTGGACGGCAAACTGGTTTCCCATCAAGTTTGGAAATAGCACAGTCTAATTATTTTCTTGTCATGCTTGGATCAGCAGGTGAAAGAACACTTCAACCTAAAGATTAATTCATTATAGATTTCAATCCTAATAAATTGGAATTAAGCAGCTCAGTCAGCATCTTTCTTCATTGTTAGTTTTTCCAGGATGTACAAATAGATTACTATTCAGGGTTTTGATGTTAGCATTTCATGTTGGTATTTTTCTGATATAAGGGGACCATAATCACTTCCTTTAATTTTTTATGAATAACCCGGTTACTGTTTTACATCCATAATATATTTTACTACTGCTGTGTTCTGGATTTATTACTGATAGTTTTATATTTTGATTCTATAAATGCATTTGACCCTTCCACATCTCGTCAATAACTTCCTCTAAAAGCCTTGTAACTAAACTCCTTATTTCTACTGAATTATGATTCCTACCCATCCTACATTGTGTCACCAAAGTACAGGAGTACCTTGTTTTATTGTGTTCCACTTCATTGTACTCCACGGGTATTGCTTTTAGAAAATGGAAGGCAAGACCCTCCATCAGCAAAAAGATTACAACCCATTTTATTGCAATGCTCACTTTTCTACAGTGATCTTGAACCAACCACACAATATCTCCAAGGTATGCCTGTAACTCACTTGGGGTGATTTGGAACCAAACTTGTAATATTTCTGATTTATGCCAGTAATTTAATCTTATTCTCCTGCTCAAGTTATCTGAGTGATTACTCTTTTGTAATAATATTTATAATAATAGCTAACATTATTGAACACTCACTATGTACTTTGATGAATTATTCATTTTAACTTAGCTGAAATCTATAATGTTATCATGAATATTTTCTTAGTTTTGTTAGACTACTTTAGCTTGATATCACTTAAATAGGTATCTACTTGGGCAATCAATTTGACACTCATAAGGAGAAGCCTCAGGTCAATATATTTTTATAAACTTTATATAATAGAAAGTAATGGTATGAAAATTTAAATGTATTGATATACTATAGGTTTAATTCAATTATTCACAATGATAAAAAGTTGTGATCATCAAAATGGTATCAAATTATAGGGCTAGAAGAAAAATCAGTAAGAAAACCAATCAATGCTTACAAAAATTTGTAAATAGAGATTAGCATCTCTTACTGCATTTGGGATAAAAATGTCAATAATATTCTCTTTTCATGGAAACACTGCACAACATTGACTACTATATTCATTCATTCATTCATTCATTCATTCATTCATTCATTCATTCAAATACACTGAACTAGGCTGACATGAAAAACAAAAACACTGAGGAACCAAGCTCGTTTTATCAGTGTTAAGAACATGGCAATGTTTATAAAATATATTCAAACACAGTTTAAATGTAATCTCTAATACTGTACATTTTTCTGAGACTTAGGAAATTTAGATTTTCATTTTTTCTTGAAATATAAAGTATCATTTGTAGTGATTTTCATGGCCAATGAGATACAATAACTTTTCTTAGTGAACAAATAGAGGAATGTCCCTGGAACTGCTACGTTCTGACACAATCCCAGTCTCCTCGCTCATTAGCAAGAGAATCCAATTTTCAGTTGTGCTAAGTTTCTGAGCCTCCCTTTAAACAAGATGTGGTCATGTGACCATGGTGCTTCTGGGAGACTAATGAAGACTGCCTAATCAGCTAGGAAGGGTATTTATTAATTTTTTCCGGATTTTAATTTGTTTAATACTTTGTCTTTACTCTTGATTCTGGTCTATGATTCATTTGTCATGGCTCAACTGCTAGCAACTTTCTTACGCCATCACCTAACCACAACCTTGAATGTCATGCCTTCTGATAGAGAAATATAAATGCTATGACCTTAGTTTTCTTATGGTCCTCTGGACATGTTGGCACTGCACGCCTGATGCCAAAACTGATGCTTTGCAAGAGAAAACTACACATCTATCGCTTTTAAGCATCTATTATTTTGTTATTTTCAGTTATATACAGTTATACATAATGTTAATGATTATAGATACTAATAACTTGTTTTCATTCCCTGTAGCTCTTAAGCGAAAAAATATTGAGATTATTAAGTTTACTCAATGTAAAACTATAAAATACATTTTTTTTAGACATGTTTAATGAATTATATTGTGATTTTGTTAATATTGTCTTCTATCAAAGATTCTCTTTGCAAAATTGCAATATAAAATATATCAAGGAAAAATAGTAGTATGTCCATGCTGTGTAACAAATCACCATAAAATCTTAATAGCATAAAATAATAAGCATTTATTTTTTGCTTGTGCATCTGTAGGTTGGTTGGATTTCAGCTTATTTAAACTAGGCTTGACTGGGCTTGTCTTCAGTCATGGGTCAAACTCAGGTCTGGTCCAAATATCTCATTTTTCTTGGCCCACCAAGCTACCTAAAGAAGGTTTGTCTCATTGATGACATCAGATGGTCCTAGAGAATGAGCATAATAATGCAAGCCCTCTTAATGCCTTCACTCAGAACCAGTATACATCATTTCTGCACATAGTCCACAACGACAAGAGCAACTCACGTGACCAAGGTCAACATCTGTGGTATAGGATTTACTCTTCCCATGAAGATGAGGATTGGGAAGAAATAAACTTCACATGAACAATAATATTATATTCTAAAATTATGTGTTAGAACTTAGATTGTATCACACATTTCCAATAGGAAGGTTTCCTTATTAAAGGGCAAGTATCAAAATATGTACATTCTTGGAAGTTAAACTAAAGGTGTATCATACTGTCATATAATCACATTTTTAAACTCCTTTTTACCTACCACCATTAAAAGCAATCTATTTAGAAGTCAGCATCTACCTTATTCTAAACAAATGACATCAACTATAGATACTTAGCTAGATGTATGTATTTTATGTGAGATGATACTAATACCAATTTTAAGGAAGAAAAAAAAAATATTGAAATTATTTGACAAGTGTTCATTAGTATATATTAAACAGTAATATATTAACACTTTTTGTTTAAAGAAATGCTATATATGTGCACCCCAAAATGGCCCAAAATAAGTGGTAATTGAAGCAACAAATATTTTATTACACAATAAATATATTTAATTGTTTTCAGAAAACTCATAATGTGATAACTATATTTATCCATATGTTAAACCATATTTAGGTTATTACTCTTTATTAACTTATTTTATTTGTATTTATTAAGCATATAATCTAATACCACTCTCTATACCCTGTATTCTGTCAATGTCCATTAAAAATGTCATAATTGTTAAAATTTTCTTAAAATATTACTTTTGAAAACAGTCAGAGAAGCAAGCAACAAGTTATACCAGGTTGTATAATTAAGGTCATTTGAGATTTTGAAGCTGCAGTTTCAATAACAAATGTTAATTCTATTTTATTTTAATGAAAAGTGTTGCACAATATCATTTATTAATTCATTCAAAACCATCTATTGAGAGGCTATTACTGAAACAAATTAGACAGAATGTTTATTCTTCATAAAACTTAAAATCAAACTTAGTAACTGCCTCATTGAGATTTTGTGAGGATTAAGCGTTAATACATGTAAAGTGCTCAAAAATATTCAATACAAAGTAAGCGTTGCATAAGTCGTAGCTGATATAACAATAATTACATCTTCTAGTCCTACTACTAGTATTACTATTACTAAGAGGCAACTGGTATGAATGTGGAAAGGGTGCGGTGAGAGAGAAATTTAATTATCACCCAAAAATATATAATTACAAACTGGGAATGTATAACATGATTAACATGACCTAATACAGGGGATTGTAATCAACTTTATCCATTTTCTTTAACTGGAAAACTTACCTAAACAAATTGCAACTAGATCCTAACCTTAAAGTAAAAAATGAAACCACAAAAGTATTAGAAGTAATCAATTGAGATTTTGCTTAGATCTTTGTGCTCAGCTTTTCCAAGGTGACTTAAAATTCAGAAATCATCAGATGGAAAAATTCATCTGTATAAATTTTAAAAAAAATGCACAGTAAGAATTACATATAAATGAGAAGATAAATGCATAATGAATATTTCCAAAATATATGACAGAATTCTTATTATATACAGTAGAAGTTATATAATGAAAATGAAAAATATTAGCAGTTAAAAATATAACGGTTAATTATGGAATACAATTTGGAGGAGGCAAGGGTTTACTCAGCAGGACGCTCTGATAATTTATCTGGCAAGAAATTGGATTTAGTGGTAGAGTAGATAATGGTAAAAGGATTTGAGGTATATTCAAGAGATAAAATTGGCAGAAATTGGTTATGAACTGGATATAAGAAATGAAACACAGGTAAATGTCAAGAATTATTCCTAGTTTTTCTGTGGCTTAAGCAATGGGATGGGTGATGGGAGTATTTAGTGTAATGGGAACACTGGAGGAAGAAAAGGCTTGAGATAAATTAGGTTAAGATTTACACATGTTACATCTGAGAGGTAAGTGCGGCATTGAAGTACAGATTTGTCAGGTGGGTGAGGCTAGGGAGGTCACACTAAAATTTTGAGAGCATTATTTATGGACATGATCTTTGGCAATTGTCAAATAATGTTAGATAATGAAAGTCATATATTGAACAGTAGCACCCTTAAAGAAAAACAAAGGAAGTTGGGAAAGACAGATTAAAATCAAATACTCCAGGGAAAGATTGCAAGACTAGATGGGGAATGGGGTTTTGGCAGAAAAATAAAATATTATATCAAGGCCAACCAACTAATTAAGACAAAGGATGTCAATTATTTTAATTAGACAGATAGCATCAACAAAAAATATTGGACCACAACATAAATTTTAACTCAGATTAAGCAAAGATAGCATGCAATAGTCAATAGTGCAGTTCTTAGTAAAAAAGAAACCTAACAGGATTTTTGCCCCTCTCTAAACCCAACTCTAGAGACATGAAAACAAGAGGGAGATTAATGGACCTGTGGGGAAAACTGCAGACCCTACATGAACCTTCTTAACTTCTGGGGCCATGAAGTGCTTTTTTTAAGGTTCTTTTTCTATTTCAAATGGAACTCTTTGTTGTATTTGTTATTTTTTTGTCTTTATTTAAAAAATGACAGCTTTTGACACTATAATGTGGCTCACATATTACTAGAATTTCATCATAAAAATTAAGGGCATTCCCTAACAAGATTTGCTAAACAGATATTTAGGAGAGAAAAGGCATTTAACTGAGTTGAAATGTCTTAAAAGCAAAAGGCTCCAGGATGCTTAAGGATTGAATAAATAACTCTGGTTTCCTGGTTTTTATTTTTATACTTATTAACTGCTTGTTTTGGGCACATCAAGACATTTGAGGGCTGATTTTTCCCCAGCAGTAACACAAGAGTAGTCTTTAAAAGCCATTGTCACTGAAATTGATGAGTATTTGAATACTGTGGAATATCGAATTCTGTAGATGAGATGCACTATTAACACTTTATCAGAATCACTATTAGCTTTCCCTTTCTATTAACAACTGAGGTAGCTGAATATTTGCTATAACTGCATGAAATTCATTAATTAGACTGTGTAAAAACAAAACCATACATCTAACACACAGAAGCATTTCAATTTAAAAGTTTTAAAGCTATGGACAGTGTTAAATTGCAGAAACATACTGAGATACTAAGCAATTATCTGTAGCTGTATCAATAATTAAGACAATAGTTTATCATATTTTGCTCAGATCTCTTTTTAAAAAGAGATACAATTTTATAGATTTGTATCTACCTCTTTCCAGATACATTTCCTTCCTCCCTCATGGCATGGAGGAACTATATACCAAATGTATTTTTAAAAATCTTTTACCTAATATGGTTTTACAATTTTCCAACATAGTCTGAACGCATAGAAGTTATATTATATCTAAAACTATGCAAATTAAAAAACAACAACTATTTTCTTCCAAAATACTAGCTTTTTTGTTATACTGAAAAACATTTTTCTACAACTGAGGTTTTTTGTTTTGTTTTGTTTGTTTTTCTCCCCAAAGCAACTGAACTAAAGTAGGCATGGCATTGTATTGATGTAAAATGTATATAACACAAGAGTTACAACAGGAGTTTCTTCCCCCTATTTGTCTATCTTTATTGCTTCCGATATGGCCGTAATATCCTCATGCTATCAGCTAATAATGGTTAAGAATCTGCCATATGTTCAAGTCAATGTTATCCAGCATTTTATAGTAGAGAGAATATGCATTTTCTCCAGATTTACACTACTTTGTATCGCAATACTTCATTTGCTGCAGTCTCTAAGACACTGAGAATCCACAGATCTAGTTAAATATACAGATAATCACTTTCTTTTTTTAGTAGTACAACATAATATCTTTTAAAAAAATAGATTTCACCAGAAAATGAAGATTATGGTGTTTTTAAGGCATGAAATACATTATTTTAATTTTAGTATTAGGACAGAGTTAGCTTAGTGGAGCTATTACAGATAAAATTGATAGTTGGCTGTATGCCTTGACTTTTTATTACCCCAAAACAATACATTTTATTTTGATACTTTAAAGTTTTATTTTCTAATCTTGACTAAAATGTCCAACTCTATATTTAACCTAAGGGAACTTTCTGTTTCTAGTCAAAGAAAGTATTTATCTTCCTCACCACCATTATAGAGTCACTGAATCAGCTAGCCAGAGCATTTCTTTTCCACAAAGGGTGTCAATGGGCACTTGTCTTATTAGGGAGACCACTTCATGGATGGTGTAGATGCTGATCATTGCACTATACACCTGAAGCTGAATAATATTGAAAGTAAAATACATATATATATATATATATATATATATATATGTCTATATATTGACAGGATTGGGAGTGCAGCATAGGGAATAGTCAATGGAATTGTAGCAGCTATATACGATGTACGAGGGGTAGTAGATTGGGGGAGGGGGTTATCACTTTGTGAGGGGTGTAAATGTCTAACTATTACATTGTTTTGTACACCTGAAACTAATAAAAACAAAGAAAAAAACCTAGTTAAACTTATTGTTAGTCTAATACATGTACCTGTACCTGTTATATTATTTGTATTATATGGCATATTAGAAATGCTTTTCTCACTCCACCACAAAAGTTCCTACTTTATCTTGAGTTGTGGCTTTGCTCATTAACTTAGCATTACTTGCCTATTATGATCTGTTTTCCAAGCAACAGTTTTTTGAAGTTGAAATTATATTAAATATCTTTGTTTATAGTGACTGCTTGACTCCTGGTTTTTTTTGGTGTTCATTTAATAGAATTGTCAACTCTAGATGCCATTATAAAATAATTTTATATTAATTGAAAAAGAAGAAAATTTTAAACACTGTTAAGTCAATTAGTATCACTTTATAAACAAGGGTGGCTTCAAAATATACAATTGTTAAAAAAGACAAAATTTATAAAAAATTGTAAAATTTCTTTGAAATATTTGAAATCTGTGCAAATATTTTAATATTATTAAAAAATCATAGCATTGTTATTATTATTGACACTTGCATTAATAATAAAAGTGCTAATTTAAAAAAGTAGGTCTAATCCATACAAGAATATATGGACATCCAGAGGGTCAGTGTGGCAGATTGAGTACTTTCTGAGCCTAATACCATTCTCAGATGAGCAACCCTAAATAAAAGCATTCTTGAGAGTTCAAACATACTGGGAATATTTGATAAAATTCATACCTGAGACATTTATTTTCATAAAAAATGTTTGATGTCTCTAATATACAGTCTGACGTGCTTCAGTGTTTGCATAAGCATGTTGTTTTTTTCTTTTTTTTAAAGAATTGGGTTCATAAATAATGAATAGCATATATTATTCTTAAAAAGTCCTTAAACTCAGGAGAGGAAACTGTACTAGAAACTCTGGACTCAAGTGAATTATCCTTCAATACATCCAATTTCAGGGTCTCAATGTCTTTTCTTATTAGAAAACTCACACTTGCACCCTTGGAAATCTACATTCTAGTCTCTGAAATAGTATTACCTGGGTAGTCTATGTAAGACCACAGGAAATAAATATGAATCTCTGTTACTATGAGAAGGCATGTAGAAGTTGCAGCTCTAATATAACAACAGTAATGGAACTTGCAGGGATAGCCCTATGCAAAACAGACAATCAAGCACATTTTTCATTTCTAGGAAGACTCTTCTCTCCACCTAGGTGATTATCCATAAACTCATTTCATTATTACAAGACCATTAGCTACTAAGTTATTACAAGATAAATTGCTAAGTCTTTAAATTAGATGAAAAGTCCAAGATTATACCTTGTCTGTAGGACTCACTTTATACAAGAAGACTAACAATGACAGAAAATATTTCAGATATTCAAAGCAATTTCCAGTGGCCCAAGGTCAAGACTGGGAAAGCTACTTTAGAGCTGGTGGGACTTCTTGAAATCCGTGTTAAAATACTAACTACTAATCTTTACAAATGAAAGCCTGTTTCATTTTTTTTTCCACTTGCCGAATATGCTCATTATGTTTCCAGACTCTATTTTCCACTTTTATTTATATTCTTTTGAGGTTGCATGCAGACCATCTCATACATAATTGTTGATATCAAACAGTGCATCTATATGCATATGCCACTAAACCACACTAAATTGGAAAAAGATGCAAATATAAGTAAATTAAAACAGAGTATTGTATAATATTTATGAAACATTAAAATGTATCAAGTGATTACCTATGTATACAAAATTGTACTAATATAAACTAAACTATACTTACTTTATTGTTAGATCAGTCACAACAATATGACTGATCAGCAAGTACATAAAAATGATACACTCATAAGTGTGAAGTCCAATTCATGATGACAAAAAGAAAAAAAAATCACATTTGCTGAATTCTTTGAAGATTAGATAATTACAACCAAATCAAACAGTATCTCATTAGCCAGGGACAACAGTTATATTTAGTTGGTGGTCATAAAAATAACTGAAGTAAATGTAAATTTCTGATATAATGGGCACTGAAAATATACACAGAGATATAGAAAAACTGTTGAAAAATTTAGAAAGTTATGTTACATTGATAGAATTTATAAAACTGCTCTAATTTCAAATAATGGCATGTAGAAATTTCCAGTGAAAATAGTGAAGTAGGTAAACACTGTGCTTGCCTCCTCTAATGACCCCATAAAAATTGCAACTAAACTACAGAACAACAATCATTAAAAATTGCTCCAAGTCTAGCTGAACTAAAGTCCTACAACTAAGTACATACAGAAGAAGCCACCTTAAGACTGATAGGAGAAACAGAGATGTGGAACAGGCTCCTGCCACACTCGCATGTGACCATTAAAAATTGGGAGAGATATCTCAGCTGCAGAGGTCCTCCCAGAAAAGTGAGGAGTCCCAGCCCCACACCAGACTCCCCATCCCAGGGTTTCAGTGCCAATGGAAGTCTCCAAAACATCTGGCTATAAAAAACAGTGGAGATTGTGATTGAGTGAGAAGGAGGGCTCCTGCAGTCCCAGGCGTTCCTCTTAAAGGACCTGCACACAGACTTACTCGCTGACAGACTCACACACTCTGAGCTCTAGCTTTGGAACGGCAGCTCGAAGATGCGAAGGATACAGGGAGGAACTGAGCTGTCTGGCTGCAGGGTGAGGCCTGGAGGTACAGCTTTCTCCTGGATGGAGGAACTACGGAAGCCATTGTTCTTTGTTGAGCCTTCTCCAATCCTGGTGTGCATACAGAGGTGTCCACCATATCTGAGTCTTCATCAACCTGGCTAACACCATTTGTCTGCCCTACCTTGGTGATTCCCTGAGACTTTGCATCACGCAACTTGTGGGCATACCCAAGCCATTTCCAGTGGCTTTTCCATACAAATGCCCTGCCTTGGCTCACACTGTGAACTTTCCTAAAATCTCTCTCAAAGATTCTTAAAACTGAAACAGGCAATATATGGATTTGGCATGTCCTGTACTTTTTGCTGAGCAGATGCAAGCTAGGCAGTAGTGGCAGCTGGCCTCAGTTTGTGGCTTGGCCTCTTGAGATACCTCCAAGCCCAGTCAAGGTAGCAGCTAGTTAAGGGTTGATTTGTGGCTCATGCCAGGTTGCCCCAGGCAGGGCATAAGCTGCAACTGAACTTGGCCTGTGGTGCAGGGTCCCTACCAGGAGGCCTGGGGCTGGCCTCCTGATAGGCTTCAGCTAGAGCTGAAGTAGCACCTGGATGCATCAGCAGACATACCCAAAGGGCAGACTGGGCAGTCACCAGAACTCTGCTAAAGCAAATCCTGTTCTGTGAAGTCAGCCCCTGCACAATAGTTTCTCCACAGTCTTCACAACCAATCAGACCAAGGGTCCATCTCTGCCATTGACATGCAATCAGCAACCAAGGCTCACCTACCCACAGGAGGGCACACACAACCCACACAAGGGAGACGCTTGAACCACCCACCTCAGGTGACCAGGGAGACTCTGCCACTGGGCCACACAGAACACCTACTACATAAAGAAACCCTACTAAGACTGAGAGACATAGGAGCTCTACCTAACATATAGAAACAAACACAGGGGGGCAGCCAAAATGGGGAGACAGAGAAACGTGTTCCAAATGAAAGAAAAAAACAAGAATCCAAAAAAAAGAACTAGCTAAATTGGAGACAAGCAATCTACCACATGCAGAGTTCAAAACACTGCTTATAAGGATGCCTGGTGATCTCAGTGAGAACTTCAACCAAGAGATAGGAAACATAAAAATGGAGAGAGAAAACATAAAACAGAGCCAGTCAGAAATGAAGACTACAATAACTGAAATGAAGAATACATTAGAAAGAATCAATAGTAGATTAGATGATGGCAGCCAGATAGCTCAGTTGGCTAGAGCACGAGCTGTTAACAACAGGGCTGCTGGTTTAATTCCTGCATGGGATGGTGGGCTGAGCCCCCTGCAACTATGATTGAAAATAGCGACTGGACTTGGAGCTGAAGGGTCCTGGAAAAAATCATTGTTCCTCAATATTCACCAATAAAAAAAATGAATAAACACACACGCACACACAAAAAAACAAATCAAAACAAAACAAAAACAAAAACAAAACAAAAAACAAAACAAAATTAAAACAAAAACAAAACAAAAAACAACACAAAAAAACAAGAACAGTAGATTAGATGAAACAAAGGATCAAATAAGAGATTCAGAAGATAAGGTAGTAGAAAACACCCAATCAGAACAGAAAAAAGAAAAAAAGAATCCAAAAACATGAGGAGAGTTTAATGGGGCTCTGGGAAAACAGCAAGCATAACAAAATTCTCATCATAGGGACACCAGAAGGAGAAGAGAGAGAGCAAGGAATTGAAAACCTACTTGAGGAAATAATGATGGAAAACTTCCCTGACCTGTGAAGGAAAGAGATATACAAGCTGAGGAAGTGCAGAGAGTCCCAAACAAGATCAACCTAAACAAGCCCACACCAAGACACATCATCATTAAAATGCCAAAGGTTAACACAAAGAGAGAATTCTAAAAGCAGCAAGAGAAAAGCAGTTAGTTACCTATGAGGAAGCCCCATAAAAATGTCAGCCGATTTCTCAACAGAAACATTACAGGCCAGGAGAGATTGGCATGAACTATTCAAAGTGATGAAAAACAAGCACTTACAGCCAAGATTACTCTACCCAGAAAAGCTAGCATTTAGAATTGAAGGATAGATAAAGAGCTTCCCAGACAAGAAAAAGCTAGAGAAGTTCATCACAACAAAACCACAAGAAATAGAGGAACTTAACACCAAAAAAACAAAACACAAAATATGAATAATATAATGTCAATAACTACATGTCTATCAGCAGTTACTTTAAATGTAAATGGATTAAATATTCTAATCAAAAGATAGGGTGGCTGAATGGATAAGAAAACAAGACCCTTACATATGCTGCCTACAAGACACTCACTTCAGATCTAAAGAAAGACACAGACTGAAAGAAAAGGGATAGAAAAAGATTTTTCATGAAAATGGGATGCAAAAACAAAACAAAATAATACAATGCAATGGAGTTGCAATACTTATATCAACAAAATAGACTTTAAAACAAAGGCTATAACACAAGACAAAGAGGGACCCAGTAATCCCACTTCTCGGTAATTATCCAAAGAAAGCCAAGCTACCTTGAAGGGATGTTTGCATCCATATGTTCATTGCAGCATTGTTTACAATGGCTAAGATGTGGAGGCAGCCTGTGTGTTCATCAATGGATGAATAGATAAAGAGGAGATGGTACATGTATATGGTGTAATATTGTTTGGCCATGGAAAGGAATGCGTTTTCGCCATCTGAAGTGGCATGAATAGACCTGGAGGGTATTGTGCTGAGTGGACTATTCAGACAGAGAAACACAGATGCAATGTGATTTTGTTTATATGTAGAATCTAAAGAACAAAATTAAAAAAGAAAACCGAAACTCATAGATACAGAGAACACTTTGATGGTTCCCAGATAGGAGTGAGTTTGGTGGAGTGGGTGAAAAAGTTGAAGGGATTAAAAAGTACAAATTGGTAGTTACAAAATAGTAATGGGGTTGTAAGTTAAAGCACAGAGAATATCATGACTAATATGATAATAACTATACATAGTGCCAGATGGGTACTGACCAGTCAGGGCATCAGTTCTTAAATTGTTTAGATGTCCAATCACTATGATGTACATTTGAGATTAACATAACGTAATATTGAATGTCAACTGTAATTGAAAATTTCAAAAGGGAGTGATTAAATATGGTAATGCATGTAAAGAACATAGAACATTACCAGACTATAGTATATAGACTTCATGCACAGCTATTAGGAATAGGTAATGGCTATAATATTCAAACTATTACCTTCAAATTTCAACTCAACTTCTTGTTTCCATCTTTTCGGAAATGGTTTCCCTAACTTGAAATAAACTAAAGCAACTTAAACATTTTATGATATTTTGCCTTTCTTGTTTGAACTTTTTAAAACAGGGACTTGAAAAACTTAGCAATCCTTCATGAGGTACTTGTACAGCAGTAGTTTTTATGTAATTTTTTTGAAATCAGTCATGTTCAAGATTTATTATTCAAAGGTAAATCTTGTTCTAGCCATTTTAGTCAAAATATTTTACTTTGCTGAAAAGTAATCAGGTTTTTTGGTATAAAAATAGTGTGAAAATTTGTAGGACTCCACATTTAACACAACTTAAGAAACCTGAAATACAACTGAAAATGATAAAGCTAAACAAATAGTAATTTATAATTAAAAATGAAATAAAAGCAATACAAATGGTTATCAATTTAAGACAACTGAAAATCATTCATTCTTGGAATTTTTGGAAATGATCACTTAGGAGTGTAACAGTGTTTTGAGGTAGTCACACTCCTTTGTAAAGCCCTAAATTAATCATCAGGAAACTACCAAATGCAAATTTTAGTCCACACATACCACAATTAAGTACCTTTTAATATCTCATTAATAGGTCTCATATAAAAAAACTCTTAGGAATCTATACAAATATAAGCCTAAGGGACTGTGTATATCTTGCTCAGAAGAACTAATGAAAATATTTGCAGTTGGGTTTTTTTCTCAGTCTATTGCATAAATCTTGAAAATCAAGAGTGAACTCAAAACAATATTTTAACGATCACTGGTCTTGGAAATGTATAAATCCAAGCATAACAAAAGAATGACTCTCCTGTTGGAACATAATATTCAGCCATTATAAAACATAAATTTCAAATTAACATTCCACAAATGGCATTGAGCATCATATGCTAAGTACTGTGCTTGACACAGTATTTACAGTACTTTTTCCATGGTGAGAACATCTAAGAAAGTTAGTATAAGGAAAAGACAAAAGATGAAAATGGAATCCGCTCTTAGTCTCTTCATTCTAGTATGAAAACATAAAACATTGGTTCTCAAAGTGTTGCCCCAAACCAGCTGTATCAGGAAGTTGTATCACACAGGAAGTTGTTAGAAATACAAACTCTTGGGAGTTTGGTCCAACTGTTTTAAAAATCCTTACAGATGATTTTGACACATGCTTAAATTTGAGAACTACTGCTATAACACAAAGGAGACAGTGTGTTTAGATTATTAATAAATGCAATACATAAAGCACAAATAGACCATAAACACATATATAAATCTGTATTCGAACAACTTGCTAGTATTGAAGCATGAAAAAAATACAATTAATCTATACAACATTTCAGTTTTGATCCTTTCTTTTCCTTAAAAATATTTGAATGAATGACTGTTTACCATTTAACTTCACACTCCTAGTCATTTAAGACACTGAACACACACACACACACACACACACACACACACACACACACACACACAAACACACAGGTCTGTTGGATAATTTCTTTGATTTGGAACACTGTCTTGAATTCCCTAATAGTGTAACCGTAACAGACTATAAAAGATACAATTTAGGCATTTAAGAAGTGTCCTTACAATTAAGGAAATATATCAGTCTTCTCTTAATAAAATACTGATTCAAGTGGACAATAGGATAGGCTCTGGTCAATTTAATTAGATCTATAATTTGTTGACTTTGAATAATGTTAAACCTATTTACAATCTCTTTCTCTTTTTTCCTATTCCCCTCTTAACTTAATTACTTAAATAAAAATGCAACACTGATTTGTCAGTATGTAGTATTTTAGAAATTTGGGGCTTTATAAACTTTTCAAATTTTGTTTAAAAGTGGAAATAACACCCCCTCACACACACACATACACATTCACACCCTCTCCCCTTATTTTTCCTGGAATTGGAAGATTTTCTACCTATCAGTTCTTTCATTTTCACTGCAAGTTCTATCACTACTGTCTTCATATAGTAAATTTATGTCTCTACATTTTTTGTCAGCTCCAGTTCTCACGTTTAATGCTTCTAACCTATAATTTAAATATTTAAGGGGAAGTGCTCACTTAAATTCCAATAGCATGTTACTAACTACAGTACCTTTACTTGTTTTATGTTCCTCTATTACTCAAATTTAACAAGCTTAATTTGAAAACATGAGCATACTTGCTAACTTTGATTCAATATTTTATTTCTGTCAATAATTTAATACTTGCGCTCCAAAAGTTTCTTTGAAGTTGTTCGTTGTTCTACCACATTCAGGGTCAAGAAAAAGAGAAATTCTAATTAATTTTCCCACGCAGTATTATAACAAAAATAAAATGTGTTAAAAGAGACACAGACTCAGAAAAAAATCCTCAGAAAGTACTTGGACTTTTCCAAGACAAAGTACCTTTATTTCACAAAATCGTCTCCACCAGAGGTACGTTGCTTGTCCAGGTCTTTCAAATTTATCATATTTATATCTCCTAATAGATACATTGTGAAGTTAGTATTTATAGGAATGAAGAGGACATGCATTGTCTTTCATTTGGAAGCTAAAGATAACTTCATTTTATACCAACTGGATTCTGGCTTATTTCTTTTCCAGAGCCAAAGAGACCATTTACAAAATGGTTTCTCTACATTTCTCTGTATCCCTTGCTCTTTTCTTCATCTATATATTTGATGATTTCCAGAACATTCACTAGAGAAATGAAAGTAAATGGCAGAGAATATAAGGTCACTGTACTTTTTAAAATTGTTTCTCAAAATTAAATCAATAGTCAAGCTCTGCCCATTTTAACATTTTCTTAATTCAATATTTTTTTGCTCTCCACCTTTACTTGTCTAATTTAAATCTTACTGCAAACATGCTTAACTGGGGTCTCTGCCTCTATTGTAATATCATTCAATATACTATGTATAATATGAACAGATTAATCTACAGAAAATGTCACTTTATTCATGATTTAAGACTATACAATGAATCCAGATTATCTATTAATTCTCCACCGATTCACCTAGACTGGCATTAAATGCCCTATGTCAAATGGAACCTCTAAATATTTTTCTCAAGAAAATCTAACTGGCTTAAATCAATCATGTACATTATTCTAATTTCACTTCTATCTTATCCTACAACTTTTCTTCAGCATCTGTAGACCGTGGCATAGAAACTAGTACTTCTTAATGCAAGTTGCTAAGGCATAAAAAGTCATACCACATGACCAATCAATTATACTGCATGCTCTTCAATTTTTTTGCTTCCTCTATGAACACATTAAATTAGGTATTTAGCAGTATTAATAACCACAATCATCATGCATATTGTCATTTGTGTATATAAAAAATGTATATATCTTAATTAGTATGCTCTATTTTAATATTAGGCTTTTAATAAACAATAAGTGATGAACAATTTAATAAAATAATGAAATTGTTTTAAATGAAAGGAGAAATAAACTAAAGCTCAGTAATTCTAGTCACAAAACAAAATTGTAACAAATTCATTCAATAATCAATTATACCAAAAATTATTTTTGAGATGAGTAATTTTTGATTAGTAATTATTATGATAATTATTTATGAAGAGAATTTGAATATAAACCTATAAAAACTAACAAATAAACCAGTCTCCACCTTGGTGATCATGTTACTTAACCCCACTATTTTGTAATAGTAATCGCTCTCATACCTATTTCTATGGCATTTGGTACATATTCCTATTTCAATAAGAAAATGAGGACACTGTTCTTTTTTTAAATTCTGGTAATTACTATATGATAAATTTACTCAAAGTTTTACTGACTGGGTAAACAAATGAGTACAATAATTCTAAGCATTTCAATATATCAGGACTTAAGAAGACAGGAACAGGGGGAAATAAAGCATTTTATTTACTAAAATATCCTACTTTCCAAAGTGACAGTCAAAAGTCACATGCATCGTGTATCTCTAAGGCAGATTATAAAAAAATAACTGTATAAAACTCTAAAATACTTTATTATTAAAAACTACAGTTGTGTATGTTTCAAATGGAGTCAAAGATGTTTATGTTGTTTGGTATATTCAGATAACTTAGACACAGTTTTGCTTGTTTCTCAAGTCATTAGATACCAAGGAAAGCAGACATTGAAATAACCTTTTCTTTTTCCTATTAAGCAACAAATGAAGCAAATGATTGGGAGGCTAGTAGCTGTCTAAGGAAATTAAACAATTGCTTAGCTGAGCCTAAAAAAGTATAACTTAAGGACATTATGATTTTGAGAAAACTTTTTTCCACACATTAATTTATTAACTTGACATGATACATTTGTTCTCTTTTAAGTTTCTTAAAGCAATGATTCCAGAATTCCAATGCTTTTTTTCTAGATACACTGCAGCAACTTTTAAGAAAAGTAAATGAGCCAATACTCAAATTTTGAGACAATTTTTCTCATCATATTTAAATATAGACCATACAGTTTAACCAGGAGTCATCTAACTTTACCAGAAAGCTGGCGGTACATTAAGTTCAGTTTACTATCCCTATCCAGCTGTGGATTTAATAACACATCAGTGATTTTATAATCTTACTTAATTTAAGAATAGCTAATAAAGTTTCTTACAGCTTCTGGATTAAAAACAAAGTAGGACTCTTTAGAAGTGAATTTACCATTAGTCTTAAAAGATCAAATTTGTTTTTTAGACATAATCTGATACAGAAGTGCATTACATAATTAAGGCCACATTTGATATTAAAAGGGGATACTTTGCACTAGATAACCTAGATATTTTACGGATAGAAAAATGTATTGAGATACATAGACTCAAAAAAGAATGGGTTAAAATAAGACTTTAAAATCATAAAATATATAACATAAATTATTAACAATCCCTTGAAGAAAACTTGGTCTCATAATCAAAGATGAAAATACCAATTATTAGTAAAATAATATCCATTTTTTAAACATGTTGTTAGGTTATATTCCTAACATTGTTTATTTATATATCATCTACCTTATGCTGATTACATTCAAAAGCTCATTGACTCAAGATTCTGAGATAGTCTGAAAGATGAAAAAGTCAATATGCATGTAATTATATAATCTTCATTACAATGATTATCAGATCAGATTTCCAAAGTGATTTTCTTAAAGTGCTGGTATCAGATTGTGTCCTAAAACAATGTCGATATCTAAATATATGTATTTGAGAAAGAAGGAATCTACATTTGCTAAGATAATATAAAAATAACCTTATTTTCCATTAATACTTTTGTTTCTTATTAAATAGGAATATTCTTAAAGAACTATGTCAATTTCATGGTCTATAATGATTACCCTATCATCCTAAACTTCTGTGTATAAGGGGATCTTCTAAAGAAGAGTTGTGTATTGAGGCCATTTTGCATGTAAAGATTTTCTTGTAAGGGTTAAGTGTAAAGAATATGGTAGTGGGGAAATATACATGCTCTTTCTATTCTTACACTGTATCTACAAAGAACACCTTCCTGGTCACATGGGCAGAAAGCACAAGGTCATTACACTTTATTGAGTCGTCCCCAAAAGATATATCAAAGTTTCTCTCCATGACAAGATATGGTATCTGAGCAACATTACCAATTAAGATAGAGCATTATTAAAAAGCAACATAGAAAGAAAGAAATAATACTTATTTCTAAATATAAAAGAAAACCCTAAGAACAAAGAATCACAGAAAAGAATGCTATATCAAGTAAAAGAGTCAGCTTCACAAAGTATGTAAGAGAAAGGAATTCTTTTCTGGATCATAGTTTATAACACCAGAAATATGTTTTCCTCTGGTGGATACCATGGATCTCACAAACTTGGGAAGAACAGTATTAGCAGCAGACTTCTGATCTGATCAAGAAGGCTTTAAATGAAGACTTAAAGTGGAAACGAAAAACATGAATCAGTAAAATGGATATTATGGAGGACAATTGATTTGAAATAAAAATATGACAGTGAAAAATATATCTAGAAATTAATTTTTGAAAAATTATGGCTTGGAATAACACTTAGGCTGAGGATATACAGTGTACTAAACAGAACTAAAATAAAAATAGTAGAAATGTTGAGTTCTTAAAATGCACTCTTTAATCCTTACGCAACCCTGGCAGATGAGCGTAAGAATTGCCACAGATGTTTGTGGAAGGAGTGACATTCACAAGGGAACCTGACCTGTGGGACAAGTAGGGGACGTATTCCACTTTATACTAGAAATGTCTGATTGGTATCATTATCTTCAATTTACCAGGTAGGAATCCGGGCTTAGGTATGTTTAGAAATCTGCTCAATATTATATAGCTATAAAATGATAAGGCTAGATTGCCTAGAATTGGAAGCCAGATGCATCTGGCATTCATTATTTTAGCAGAATATAATAAGGGGGAAATTTACACATACACACACACACATACTTATATATGTATATAATTTATTCTAAAGAAGCAGAGTAGGGGGTTATTATCTAACAAATTGTTCTCAAGAGACAACACAGTGACTGGAAATTGTGCGTCACTGCGTATCAGAGCATTATATACTAATATTATGATCAGAAACATAAAGACCAGAAGTTAGAGGAGATACTCATATTAGGAAAGGAAAATCAAAGAAGATAAAGTGCATTGGAAAATAACGTAGCAATCCTAGCAAAATTATTACAGAAGGTAGTTTATTAATAATGAGCACAAGAGATGGATGAGAAGGAAGATCTTTAGTTGGATCTCTCTTAGGAGGACGTCTAATTCTGCGAAAATCAGTCTATGTGATGAGGAGGACCACAATGGTAACTACTTTTCTGTTACTTTTGACTTATAGAGAAGGTGACTTGCATATACAATGGATACATTGGGGAGAAAAGGGATGTTAAAGGATGGAATGATGAGCAGAGTTGGGTAAACTCTGCAGACTTAGAACAGGCGGCTGTCCAGCATACAGGGAGCAATGGCAGTTACCCACATATTCTAAGAAAAGATAAATGAGGAAGAAAGTGAGAAATGAAAGATAAAATTATATGTCTATCATTGCAAATAAACCTATAACCAGAAAAAAGGAAAAGGGGCTTAAAATAATTTAAGTTTACAGAGAACAATTCGGTATTATGTTTCTAGTTTGTTCGTAACACAGATAATAAAAAATGACTATGAATGACCAAATCATGTGGTAAGGACCTGAAAAATGAGTGTGAAATGTCCAAAGTCAAGAATGCTTTGGGGCAGCCAGATGCCTTAGTTGGTTAGAACGTGAGCTCTCAACAACAAGGTTCCCGGTTCAATTCCTGCATGGGATGGTGGGCTGTGCCTCCTGCAACTAAAGATTGAAAATGGCAACTGGACTTGTAGCTGGGCTGTGCCCTCCACAACTAGAATGAAGGACAACTACTTGGAGCTGATGGGCCCTGGAGAAACACACTGTTCCCCAATATTCCCCAATAAAATTAAAACAAACAAACAAAAGAATGTTTAAGATGTTGAAAAAAATATGAAAGATCTAAAAATATTAGATGTTTTGAGAAAAGAAAGGGATACGCCAGTCAACAGAGGAAGAAAAGCCTGCTAATCTTTCTTGTTTATATCTTCTCTATCAAAGAAAATTATCATCAAATTAAAACAATTTTGATGTGGATTTGGAATTTACTCAGATTTTCTTAGGAAATAAAATAAATAAGAGAGAAACTTTCTGAATGATACACTGCTGTTGGCTGTGTCAGTGACCTGTGAATACTTAGATAAGAAAGCAGTGATTATCAAATGTTAGGATGCATTCACCAGGAAAATATTTTTTTTTAGATTATTAGACATGTAGGATAAAAATATTCAACACAAAATTTATCTTAATTTGAATGAAGTATCTTATAGTGTCTTTTATTATGACTTTGTGAACAAGATAGAGAAACATTGGTTTTATGATAGTACAGCTGAGTGGATTGCTGATGGTTGATCAGTTTTTCTCTGAACAAAATTTGCTTTGTCTCCTGTCCAAACTCAAAATGCTATTCTGTGATTTAGTTAAGGAAGTAGAAAACACACTTTAAAAATCTGTGGATAATACAAAGCTGTGAGGGAGAGCAATAGATTATGTGGTAATCAAGTAAATCTTCAAAAATGTGATGCTATGCTGAAACAGTAATTCCAGATAATACACTATGTAACAGAAAACAATGTAAAGATGTACATTTAAATTTCAAAAATATTATTTATACCACGAAAGGATAACTGAGTTTAACAGATATAAATTAAACATTTAAGACAGATACAATATTTTCACATAACCTATAATCTTTAGCTACCTTAGGAAACCATCAGACTTGATTGTTTTTTTCTCATTTTACTAAAATATTTCTATTCTTCATACATATTAAATTAACTTTTAAGACATCATACATACAGAGGGTGCCAAAAAGATATACACATTTTAAGAAATGAAAATTGTGTTAAAATTATAATATTCAATATATACCAATACAAAAGATAAATACAAGTCACGTTTGACTTCTGCAATTACAAGAGGTGCCCAAAGTGGTTACCACAGCATCCAGCAAACTGCTGCTTGAGCATCGTTGACCAAAATGTTAACATCTCTTAAAATGTGTATACATTTTTTGGCACCCCTGGTATACTTTGAACCCCTTAGAGTAAAAAAAAAAAAATGTAAGTCTTCTACCTTGTTAGGAAACAAGACAAAGAATTATGAAGTATAGGTAAGTATGAGCACCCCTTAAATAAGTTTCTTTCATAGCAATTACACCATTGAATTTCTATCACATATCTAGTGCTGAAGAATTTAGAAGGCTCCAAGCATGCTACTTTACTATGTCTGCTGTCATAGTGGAATATACATATGTAAACTTCAAAGATTTATAAATAATTCGGAACAGTTCTGTGTAGAGTAATATTATCTTTGACATAGGAAAATATACTCTGGAACTCATGCAAAATAATTTAACATTTATCGTAAGAAATCATAGCAACACGGTCTTCATGGAGGACCACAAAGAAGAAGAAGACATGATGAAATTTCTCACCTGCCTAATACCCAAGCGGTATGCAACAATGCGATCCACTGCGTCAGGATTCATTTGTGTCCACTGTAGACTATAGGAATAAACGCGGTGTCTGTTTTGCCACACGGGATTGTAGGTATCATAATAGAATTCTGGAGCGTAAGCCTTGCCTAAAAACAAAAAGAGTTCTTAACTTTGAATAATGCCATGTTACGGTTAAACACACTTGTTCTTTTTGGCCCTTTTACTACTTTCTACTACGTGTTCTATTCATCACTCTTATATTTGGAAAGTCATATTATTAAACTTGAATCAATTTTGGGGAGAATTTTGAGAATGGATACAAGAGGATTTCCTGGTTGATTGGAGAAGCAATGTCAGAGAAAAAGAAGAATCAAGAATGACTACAAGGTCATTTTTGTTTGTTTGTTTTGCTTTTGTTTTTTTGCCTAAAAACTGAAAGAATGGAGTTTCCATCAATGGTGGTGAAAAGCTATGGGAGGACTACATTTTGGGGAGAAGATCAGCAAGTTAATTTTAAACAATTTGAATGATCGGAAAGGAGACATCAAGTGGGATATATTAGTCTAGAATTCAGGAAAGGCCAGGGCAAGAGATATAATCTTGCTAACCACTGGCATATACATAGATTTTAAATTTAAAGCCATGAGACTGATGAAATCATTAAAGGAGTGTAAGTAGATAGAAAAGAAAACTAGGTCTGACTACTGGGGCAATCAACGGTTAAGAGATATAGGAGGAGATAAGAATCCCTATAAAGGCCAGAGACAGAAAAAACACTAAGTAGGAAAAAAAATAAAAAATGTGGCATCCTAGAAGTCAAAAAAAGTATATATCAGGAAGTGAATGATCATTCTGTCTTAAAAAAAAAAAAATCAGGGATAATGAAAAATATTGTTTATATTGTCCATGTCTTTGGTCAATAACCAAACAAAACTTAGCAATAGCACAAGAACTTTGGCCAATAATAAAGTTTTATTTAGATTTTAAAGATATGTCAAGTGCATATAGCATATATAAAACATCTATTTTTTTATTATTATTGCCAAATTTAAAATTATACAGACCATTTGGAATTACAGGTCCAACTTCCCGATATTTTGAAATGTAGGTGGTTTTTTTTTTTATTTCACACCTTCCTTTTTTTTTTTTTTTTTTTTTTTTTTTTTTACCAATACTATATTTATTTATTAAATCAAAAATATTTAGTGAGACTATATTAAATGCCAAATAGTGTACTAGGCATTGCGGATACAATGAATGATGAGGTATGGCCTCTGTCTTTATAGAAACTGCTTACATTTTCTCAGACTTTTCAAATAGCTCTGCAATTTTATTGGATGATTAGTTAATAAGTTGTACATTTATCATCCCTTATTCAATATCTTTTCTGTTTTTTCTTTTTAAAAAATAGAATTTTAAATGTCCTCCTGCGGTTTTCCTGAGTTCCTGTATGCAGAACCTTTTCTTACCTGCTTTTCATATTTCTTGAAACATCATTAGTCACCTATCATTTAGTCATTGCATAAAAATTTGTCACAGACAGTTAAAGAATGAATTTTGAACATTGAGAATGGAAGTGGTGGTCTCTATTATCCTGAAGATGTTCACCAGGAAAAAATAATATGAGAAGAAATGAATTTAATTTTTGACAAGTTTACTAGTAAAGTTAAATGCTAAATATCTGAATGTCAGTAACATTTGGAAAAGTCTCCTACATCAACATTGTGTGCATTATAAAATGTTCTATAAATATTCATTCAGTTGAATTGAAAATGGATTCTCAACTCCACACAAAGAATCTTGCATAGAAGGAGGTCTCTAGAAGAGCCATCACATTCGTTTTATTACTTCTTTTATCTTGTATGATATTTTCACTTATTACTATATGAGAACACACATTCATATTCACAACACTAAGAGCAAAATCTAGATGAAAAGGAAACAATATACTGAATGAAGGAATCATACCTAAACCATCATTAAAAACTTGTGTTTGAGACCAAATGTCCCAAAATGTTATTAAGGAGGTGCATTTAACAGTAGCCTAGATAATGAGCGAGGGGTTTGGATTAAAAATAAGCATCCAAAACGTACACATGAAGTAAAGAACTGCTTAAGTGAGTAATGCAAACCTAGAGTTTTCATTAGAGGTAGTGTCCAGATTGAATTGAGGTAAGAAGCGGGGTTGCTTTTGTTTTTCAACCAAGGGGGAAATACTAGGGGCATTAGATTTAATTCTAAGCAACATTTTTCACAAAATGATTGATGAATTTACATAGAAACAGGGACAGAATACAGTAAAAACCAGAGGCTATTTAATATGGAAAAAAAAAAAAAGTCCTCTCAAAAATGGGCAAATGGAGTTTTCTAAGTGTTGAAACTCTATTACAGAGAAAGAAAATCAGACTAAATCTAAATATTAACAGATCTATGAAATATGATGAATATCAGTGAAAGGCTTTTAAAATAATACATATTTTGACTTAGAAATGTTCTACGAGTCCTCTATGAATACGGAATGGCTTACTTCGATAGGCTATGATTTCCCTTCACAAGAGGTATTTAGTCAATTCCTGATCCCAGTTAGCAAGGCTGAAATTGATGACTGCCCACAAGAGGACTATTAAGGTATCTCTCAGTCTCACATCTCTAGGGTGCTATGGAAGGAACATTTGCCTATTGTTTAATTGTATTATTTCAATTGTTTTAAGCATCCTTATTTATAAATTCCATTTTATGTTTCTATTATCTGTAGTCCAATCCTGCTTTTTGTTGACTGCCAGGACAGTAATTGGCTGCGTGTCATAAATGCAAATTGCTATACTTCTAGGACTGATTGTTTTTCTAAATAAGTACTTTTAAGGTTATTGAAGCAGCCTGACCTTGAAGTTAAAAAAAAAATAAAAATCCTCATGACTTTGTTAATAATGTGAATTTGTTTATCAAGACCTATTTTCAAGGTAGTAAAAAATTAAGCTACAATCTAACTGTCATTTAAATAATCCCATTAGATCAAATTATACTGTAAAATTCCATCATCATCTTTATATTTAACTACAGACTATTAAAAAAGCTTTCCAATGTATTTTTTAAAATACTTTATTTTATCTGTATTGACATATCACTCATATCACATATCATATATGAGTGATATCCCATGTAATAATTTTTCATATATATTTCAATTTTTCATATAACATTGTATTAGAAAATAATTTATAGGCGATCTATTCCAATGTCTCATATGACAGATAAAGAATATTTAGAAAGAAAATAGCAATGGTGATGATATACAGAAATTGATATAAATAAACAATCAAATGCAACAAGACCCATGACAAACTTTTATTTTGATTCATCAATTAAAAAAAATAAAGAAAATTTTACTTTCGTTCAATAATTGCATCATCTTGGAATTAAAGGTGAAAACTGGTTTTAGATGGTACATAAATAATATTGATTAGTAAATAATAAGTACTGATAAGAAATAATTATGAGTATAGTAAGTATAGATATGTCTGCTTATGTCTCAGAGATACTTTGTACTAACCCTCTTTTGGATCAACTTTACAAAGCAAACATGCTTTCTGATTTCATTTGAAAAATGTATCTTAAAATTAAACACACACACTCAAATGTCTTCTCTGAATTCAGAGACAATCATATTTAATGTTTTTACATTCATTTTGTAAGAAACACACAGTAATACTAAGGAAATATGTTTATAATAATCCTAGGCTCTTAAAACCAAACGAGACACCTGCTGTCTGAACAAGAAAATAATTCACAATATATTTTTTTCTTTTTTATCCTCCATGGCAATTTTTCTCTCTTTTTTTTTTTTTTTTTTTTTTTTTTTTGGTCCGTCTAGCAAGCATGCCAAGAAAATTTTTTCTCATTTATATTCTAGTTTTAATTTTATGTAATATTGTTCCAGTTTAAATCCTTTTAGTCTAACTGAC
>NW_027423861.1:0-29936 GCF_036562045.2 Rhinolophus sinicus | reverse complement strand
ACAGACACACACACACACACACACACACACACACACACACACACACAGAATTAGGAAGTACAGTTTATTTTTTTTATTTCAAGTGTACAAAGCAACATAATAATTAGGCATTTACACCCCTCACAAAGTGATAATCACCCCCCAATCTACTACCCGTCTGATATTGTATATAACTGTTGCAATACCATTGACTATATTCCCTATGCTGTAGTTTACATCCTGTGAATGAATGAATATATATATTCAGGATTATTCTACTTTAGCTTCAGTTGTATAGTTCAGTGGTCAGGCAGCTACACAGTCTATGACGTGATCCCCCTGATAAGTCCAGTATCCATCTGGGACCCTACACTGTCTTTACATTATTGATTATATTCCCAATACTTTATTTCATATTCCCGCGACTATATTGGGACCACAAATTTGTACTTTCTAATCCCTTCACCTTCTTCCCCATCCCCACCCCATCTAGCAACCATCAGTTTTTTTTCCTATATCTCTGAGTCTATTTCTGTTTTGTTTGCTTGTTTATTCTGTTCTTTAGATACCACATGTGAGTGACATCATATGGTATTTGTCTATTTCCATCTGACTTATTTCACGTAGCATAATATTCTTTAGGTCCATCCATGTTGTTGCAGATAGTAAGATTTCATTCTTTTTATGGTCTAGTAATACACCATTGTATGAATGTACCATAGTTTGTTTATCCAGTCATCTATTGATGGGCATTTTGGTGGTTTCCATATCTTGTGAATAGCATTGCAATGAACATAGGGATGCATATATTTTTTTAATTAGTTTTTTGATTCATTTGGATAGATACTCAGCAGTGGAATTGCTGGGTCATAAAGTAGATCCATTTTCAATTTTTTGAGGAACCTCCATAATGTTTTCCATAGTGGCTGTACCAATCTGTAATCCCAAGAAAAGTGCACAGGGGAATCCCTTTTCTCCACATCCTTGCCATTACTTGTTCTTTGTTGATTTATTGATGCTAGCCATTCTGACAGGAGTGAGGTGGTATCTCATTGTGGTTTTTATTTGCATTACTCTAATGATTAGTGATGTTGAGCAGTTTTTCATATATCCGTTGGCCATCTGTATGTCCTCTGCCCATTTTTCAGTTGGGTCATTTGGGGTTTTTTTGGTGTTGAGTTGTAGGAGTTTTTTATAAATTTTGGATATTAGCCTCTTGTCAGATGTATCATTGCAAATATCTTCTCCCATTCAGTAGAATGTTTTGTTTTTTTTTATTGTTGTTTGATTGAGGGTTTCCTTTGCTGTGAAAAAACATTAGTTTGCTGTAGTTCCCACATGTTTATTTTTTCCTTCACTTCCCTTGCCTGAGGGTATATATCATTAAAAATATTACTAAGGGTAATGTCTGCGAATTTACTTCCTATATTTTCTTCTAGGAGTTTTATGGTTTCAGGTCTTACATGTACATTTAAGTCTTTAATCCATTTTAAATTTATTTTTATATATGGCATAACAATGTGGTCCAGTTTCATTTTTTGCATGTATCTGTCTAGTTTTCCCAGCGCCATTTATTAAATAGACTGCCTTTACCCCAGTGTAAATTCTTGCTTCCATTGTCATAGATTAAATGACCACATAGGCATAGATTTATTTCTGGGCTGTCTAGTCTGTTCCATTGATCTGTGTGTCTGTTTTTATGCTAAAACCATGATGTTTTGATTACTGTAGCCTTATAGTATGATTTAATGTCAGATAGTGTGATACCTCCCACTTTGTTCTTATTTCTCAAGATTGCCGTGGCTATTCGGGGTCTTTTATGGTTCCATGTAAATTTTAGGATTATTTGTTCTAGTTCTGTGGAAAATGCCATACAGTGTCCTTTAGTGGTAGTTCTATTCAAATCCAATATTTTTACTTTTATGTTAAGTGCTCCCGTTTTCAAAGATTTGAAAAAAGCACTGGTCAGTTACTTCGTTAATTATTCTCCCTTTTATAATGATAGCTCTATGATCTTACGATCTTACATCTAGATTATAAAAAACACTTGATACCTAGACTTGATACCTTGCAGAAATACATTGCTAAGTTTTTTAAATTGCAATATATTATCAAGTGATACCAATTTTATGTACTTTAGGTAATTTGTAGCCATATATTTTTCAGGGCATTTCGTGGCTTTTTGGTTTAGTAACTCTGGAAGTCAATTTTCGATTAATATTTCAAACACCAAAAGAAATTAGCTAGCTGAATGAATATGAAAACTAAAATAGAACATTATTGTAGAAATTTTTCTACTGCCATCCTGTATTATACTTGTACTCACCTTTATGTTATAGTAGTTTAAAGCCTGGTTTAATTGCTTGCTCATAAGTATGGGTAACAGAGTATTGGGTATTCCAGTTACTTTATTCATCTGTCTACTGTTTTGGAGAAACTTTCCATCAGAACATTTTCTTTAACATCAGTTTTTCACTATTTCTTTTACCACCTCCTGACAAGTTGAATAAACTTCTTCCTTTATGTTGTTATTGCTAAGGCTGAAGAGTGATGTTTATGAAAGATTCTCACGTTACCTGCTGAGTATTCTTTTTTTCAAGAATTTATTCACTTGACTCTTGTTCTCCCTTTACAAAGTTTTATTCTGTATCATTTGTGTTGACCTCTGTGATATTTTTCGATTATCCTAAAACCATTAGGGCCTTAGTATAATGCTTCCAGGTAAAAGATTCCCCTGGACACAATGTACTTTTGATTGATCAGTTGCTACCACAAAGGGAAAAGTTCAGCTATGATTCGTTGAACTTGATCCGTGTATACAGTTGCTTTAGATAATCCGTACCTGCCATGCACAAGCTTAGATTCAGAGCAAAGTGTTCTCAATAGACCAAATGTTCTTTATTCTGGTTTCTTTTAGTTGATTAAGATAATCAGAACAAATGTTTTCATTCATTCAGTTGGTCATCTTTTTCATATCCTAAATGTTAAAGGAGCTACAGCGCCAGGAAGCTTGGTGTCAATTTGATGTTCTCACAACTGTGTCATCCCTCATGATAAGCATTTTTAACTATTTTAAAATACTTGTAGATTTATATATGATTAGCATCTAATTTCCTCTACTCAATGCCTTTATTTTCTACGTGTACTTTACTAAGCATTCCTTTCATTTTATTTGATGCTGCCTCAAATTCTTTTTAGAAAGCAGTAGGTCACTAAACTTTTAACTATGTTAAAGAAGATATCAGTTGCATGTTGTGGGCATTACCCATTCAAGTAACCCTGATCCATGCTGATCGTAGAATGAAGTGCTCAGAACAAGAAAGAATGGGGAACCTGAGGAGACAGAGTTAGGCACTCATCTACAAAGGGGCATTTCCTTTTATTAAGTGCCTTCTAGTCGCTATGTAGGCGTTTCATATATAGTATGATATTCTTCCTCATAAAATGTCCTTAGTATAGTGAGGAAAGAATTACTCCAAGATTTATCTGATTTACCCAGAATCTTACACTTCATAAAGATAAAGTGAGTTTGGATCTCAGGGTTGTTTGAACATGGACGCTCACGAATAGAATGGTAGAAAGAACTCACAGTCAGGAAAGCCTGCGTAGAATCCTGACTTTTGCGATTTATTAAGCTGTATGATTACGAATAGATTCCCATGTTTATCAGAGTCCTATTCTTCTTGTCTCTAAGATTATCTGCTTCCTAGAATTGTTAAGGGGGTGAGAAGACACAGTGCACATAAGGCACTAAGGAGACGACTTGATACATTCTAGACTTAGCAAATGGTTGCTACTATAAATATTATCACTAAGAAAAACCTTAATGAGAAAACTATTGACCCAGAAGATTTCGAGGAAAAGTACAAGATGAACACCAACACAACAATGAGAAGAAACGTTTTTCACATAGAAATTGAAAGTGGTTGGTTGTCACTATGGGTTTCGCAGGTCAGAAGTTCCCTGCTGTGGGGATACACAGGTGAAGTGGAGGATTTGAGAGCATACCTTGAGCAAAACGGAAAACAGTGTATCACTGTCTCTCAGTCCCTGGAGTTGGCCCTGTCAATCAGTCTCCACCTCTAGTCACTGGCTGGAGAGGAGGACAGGACAAGAGGAGTCCACCGTACTAAGGAGCCCTTACTTCCCTGGGCTCCAAAGCAGCTTTCCAAACTGCTGGGCAATTTGGACAAACTCATACTCCTGGGTCACCTTGGAGAACTTTTTAATGAATGTTTTAAAATCTCTGCCCAAACAAATATAGAACTGATACCATCATGAAAATTATTTTGGATGGCTTTCACTGTAAAGAAGTTTGAAAACTAGGTTTCGAAGAATAAATTAAGAGATCATAAAATTTAGTGATAGGGACTCAAACCTCAAAATATCTGAAACTATTTATTAGTTTGTTCCCTTCATATGTTTTTTCTTCCATGTCCAACATTGCAACCCCTTGTACACTCATTTATTTATATTTTCATAAAATGGATTTACATAGTATAACTGTAAAATATATGAACGCTTTCTCTTAAGCTAAGAGCTCCCCAAATCATTCCTTTCAACAGTTTAGTTTTGTAATAGCTAATGCCTTTCTCTTGTTTTCTACTGTGTGCTATGTGAGATCATTGTGTTTTGGTCTGTTAAGTTAGTCTCTTGCGGCAGTTTTCTCTGGGGGCTCTTTCCACAGTCCCCTAAAGAATGTTTCATTAGATGGTACCAGTTGCTTCCAGTGTGACCCAAGCACAGGCAAGCTGCCTCTGCTATCTGTGTTCATCTCAATTCACAGGAAGACCCTGTGAAAGGCCCAGGCACTCAATAATCTCCAACTCATCTTGGTGATTTCAAATTCTTCCAGAACATTTGAAGTATATGAGGATCCAAAAATGTCAAGATCAATACATACAAGCCCCTCCCCCCTCCCCCAAAAAGAATAATAACGAGCATAACCACTGATATGCAAGCCTAGCAGGTCACACACAAAATACACTGCTTTCTTAGAGCCTCAGGAGAAGAGAAAGTAGAATAGATATAATAATGATGGACATAACAATGCCTTGCCATTTTATGGAGCTTTACACTTTCCAAAGTATAATATCCCTTTGAACACAAACTTCCAGAAGAGACTGTGATAGTAAAACTCAGACAGACAATACGAGTGTAGGAAATTCTCTGCCGTTAATCAATACTACATGTAGTAAAATTGTCTGAAGTCATAGAATGGCTTATTTTGTCTTTTATAAGAAAAAAAAGGACAATTTCTCACAAAAGCTAAAGATGGCTTTATTGCTTGTACCTGTTCATTTATGAAAGTAAAAATTTCCATGATCTTGCTAAATTATCAGCTCTTTTTACCACATTTCACTCAAATTTGCCAGACTGATTGAGGCAGGGAATCTTTCTATCAAAGAATGTAAGAAAAACCCACAGAAGAAGTGTTCTTTAGCCTTGGCTCCTCGTCTTCAAAATCAGCTTATGATATGGTATTAAAAGCCAATATATGTTTAAATACTAATATGTTTAATTCATTTGCTCTTTGCTAATTACCAAATAAACAGATTTCTAAAGAGAAAGAATGCTTCCAGGTATTGCCTCAAACTCATCTCCTCAAGTTTTGCGATAGACTGGGTAACTTGGGCGGTGTTTACATGAGAAATATTGCTATGTGACTTACTCATTTATCCTGAACAAGAGTTTATTTATTGACCAATTTGATGGTCAATTTTCCTCTGACACTCTGTGGCTTCACAAAATCGCTCAAGAATCAAGTTTTCAGCTGAAAGTGTTAAGTAAATTATATTATAAACCAGTCTATTTTTATGTTAATATACTTATTATCTATAGTGGGTGAGCCCTGTGTGTCTGCCTATGGATATAGCTGTTATATTAATCACAAAGAAATTCAAATTTCCATGAGCCTGTACTCTTTGTTGTAAACAAATGACGAGTGAGGTTTTGAAACAATGTGACTAAAGTTATCTTCTTGACTAACAGGAAAATGACACAAACACATATTAACATTCTTTCGGGAGGTTCCAGCTGAGTGGATTTACATCCGGCTTTAGATAATCAGCTGACTTGAGTGGTGACAATCTGACTTTATTAAAATTAACACTTGCTTTTTTCAAGAGACAATAATTAAAAAATAGAACCTTTGCTCAGCACAAAATATTTTAACATCAGCAAATTATGTTCTATACAGTAGACACAGAATTCTACGTTTATCCACTGACATCAGGAAGTTTTGCTGATATTTCCCATTTAGAGGCAGCTAACACATGTGAGTGTTAACTTCACACTACGCTATTTCGCTATTTTATATAATGTAACCTCACTATGTAATCAAAATTTGTTCAACTTAACAGGTTTTCCCCCACCCCACCCCCCATATCTGGTGACAGACTAAACACTCAGAAAAAAACCTCTGTTGGTATAAAATACATAAAATACTGAAAAATACGTACATGTATTTTTTTTTTAATCATAGCTGATTAACTAAAGACTTCCACATAGTAAGACTTGTTCTGGAAGCAAGAGTTTGCCCCAGGGCATTTGCCAATTTTGAGGGTCTTATCTAGACTCTAAAAGACTAAAGAACAATGTTCCCCCCAGGCTATCATTTGCTTCAGCCACCCCCGCCACACACACACGCCAGATTAAGTACTAATAGCACTCTTTAGTGATTAAACAATCAAAAATGACCCCACACGATTCCAGATACTCCCATATTTGGAAATAGCACCTCACTTGACAATTACTGACATAGAGTATGCGTCTTAAAGTGTCATTAAGTTATTAATCGCTATAGCCAGGAGCAACTAGAAATTGGAGATGCTTCACAATTCCAGGATCCTCAAGTAGCCATGACTTCAGTGATTAGAGTAGGAAGGAAGGTAGGAAGTAGTCTCATAAAAAATGTAGATTTTCTACTTTTTCTTTAGCTGTGGGAGGAGTAGAAAAATATCAGCTGATATCCTCTGAGAATTCCTAACCCAAATCCATAGACAGATAAGGCCTGAAAAGCCCCAAGTCAAATCAAGATGAAAATGGTCCCAGCTTGATAGGACACCTAAGAATCTGGCAGAAGTTAACATAATTATAGCTTCATGAATGCAATTTAGAAAAATGCGTCAAAGATATCTGACAGATCTATTTCCAAGGAACTTGGCCTCACAATACAACACATGCAGAAAACAAGCCACATGATAAAATCAATGGAAACAACAAAATGCCAATCAGGCCCACCAAAGACCCTAGATATGATTCTCAGATTGAGCACATAAAATAAATATTTGATAAGTTTAAAGAAATAACGTCAGAATTGAGAGCCTAAAATAGTAACAAGAAACTATCAAAATTGAGCAGATATGTTTGAAAAAGAAGCAAAACAACTTAAAAAAAAAAAAGACTAAAGAATTTTAAAAAAAGGTTGAAGAAATTAAAAATCCAGTTAACAAGCAAATAGCAGAGTAAAGTAGAAGAAATTACCCAGAACATAAGCCAGAGAGACCAACCCATAGAAAAATGTAAAGGAAGCATTCTGTTTTGTTTATTCATTCTGTTTTCTTTCAAATTTAGTCTTTGTGTCTGAAAGAAGTTTTGTTTTTATTTTTGTTTTTGTTTTTAATATCTAATTCTTCCCAGAGTACTGCTACCTTTCTTTTCACATCTACCGTTTTACTGGTGATCTCACGTATGAGTCTTATAATTCTGATCTATGTTGTTCTTCCACATCTTCTATCATTTTGTTCATTCCTTTCATCTAGCTTTGAAACAATAGGTTTCATTTTGATCTGTTTCTAGGTGCATTTTTTTCTGGAAAACTTGCATTATCTACAAGAGAAATTATTCTTCTTATCTGCTTTCTTATAACAATTTTAGTAAATTTTAATAACTTTAACAACATTCACTCATTTATTAATTTAACAAATATTTGTTGAAGATCTAGTTTGTGTAAAGAATTAGGATATAGGTGAAGATATTGCCTATAAAAATACAAACAGAACTGATGGAGAATATAGAAAAATAAGTAAATGCAATAAAATATTTACACTACAATGGAACATAAAGGCTCCGTGGAAACACCATCAGGAAATTTCAGCTTGTGAAGGGGATTGGAAAAGACTTCCCAAAGGAAGCAAAATGAGGTTCTGGGGCTAGTTAGGTAAAAAAGTGGAAAGGTACATGTCCAAGGAAATGGTAGGATGTGGGAAAAGTTGCATATGCGAGAAAGAATGTTTAAAAAGAAATTTGTTAGATCAGAGCATAGAGTTATAAAAAAAAAAGATTAAAGGTAAGCTATAGAGTTCACAGAAAGATCTCAAAAAATTGGGAATCATGTTACATTGACTAGAATAGGCAATGAGAAACCATGAGGACTCTAAACAGGTCCATGGCATATCTGCTCTCTGTTTTTTTTAAGAGATTTCTCTAGTTGTTGAGACCAGACAAAGGTGGGAAAAGATAAGTTACAGAGAATTAGAAAGTGATGATGATGGGTCATGGCTCCATTGGGAGAGAAGGGGATAGACTTAAGGAATATTAAGAAATTAAATTTGCTGTGATTAAATGGATATAGTTGTCAAGAATGACTGCCAGCTTTCAGGTTTTTAATAATGGGTTGATGTGCAGCTTTTATTAAAATAGGGAAGACTGAAGTGGAGCTGGTTTGGGAGTATAAAAAACGAATTTAGTTTTGAACAAGTTGCGGTTGAGGTGCAGAAAAATAGCTAAGTGAAGTCTGTGATTAGCTTTCTGTTTCAGGAGCTCAGAACGTATATTTGGGCTGTGAATAGAGGTTTGAGAATTATCATCATCGAGATGCTAATCGAGTCATGAAAGTAAATGGGGTTGTTCAGGTAAAGAACGTGGAATAAAACGAGAAGAGGGCTGTACAGTGGATTCTGAGGAACCCTGACATTTAGTGGTTGAGTAGGAGGGAAGATGCTGCAAAATAACCTGAGCAGTACTGATTTCAACAAGAGAATGTGATGACACAAAAATGCACTGTTTCCAGTACTGCTAGGAACTCAGCAAGATAAGTACTTAAAAAGCATTGTTGAATTGACCAATATGGAGATAATTGACAAATGAGACAAAAGACAATTCTGATGCAGTCTGGTGGAGAGGAGGTAGGTTAAGGCTTGGTGTTCTTATTTCTGATCTGTTGTATTTTCTGTGAGGAACTTAAATTCTTCACCATCTGTCTCTCAAACTAGACTTTGAGTTCCTTGAGCAAATAAAATACGTTTTCATATTCTTTAGAGCCCAAGTGCCACTTGTTGAATGAACAAATGAATAAATGTCTCCTTTTCGTGCTCTATAACGGAGAAAGAACCCCACTTTCCTTTTTTATTTTGCAGGATATTTTATGGATTATAACTTATATGAAATAGTTGTAAATTGTAAATCCTACAGAAGTGATGGTGGTTCCTATTATTTTTGGATCCCCAAAATTTAAGACTAAAATAGAAAATGTGTCACAAGACAGTTTGTGATTTATTGCCAAATGAATATTTACCAACATTAGCTGCTCTGGCGATTCAAATAAATAGGGCATTTCAGACCGAAATCATTACAGGGATCCTTTGAAGAACTTCTAGGAAGGCATTCAGGGTGATGGGGGAGTGAGACATAAAAATTTAGGATCTAGGTGTCAGAAATGGTGAATAAACCAGTCAGATTGGTGCAAAAGAATCTTAAAACTGTTAAATTCATTCTAAATTCATAGTCTAGACAAGAAAAATGCATTATTAAGTTTAATGATTGTTTTGAAAGAGTATTGATAGTGTTTGCTGTTCTGCAGAATGTTTTATGATTCTCATAACAGACAGCACTTGAACAGGAATGCTGATTTGCTCTTCTGTTGTATAAATGGACTTCCACTGTGGGGAGTAGAACAAATGTTGGCCTAAAAATGTCTCCTGATTCCGTGCTCCAAACTTGACCTTCTAATTTGGAAATCAGACTTCACCACATTTTGTATGGAAATTAACAAAAAGTCATTTTACAATATAAGGTACAGCAGAGAAATGTACTGATTTGGATAAGCTACAAGGTTATTTCTTATGCGAATAAAATTATTGCAATATCTATAGGCTTAGAAGTAAGGGAAAAGAATGCGAATAATGTATGTGTGTGTGTGCATATGTGGAAATAACTGTTTTCTAAGAAAATTGTATGGAAAAAGCAACATAGTCCCCAGTTCTCATAAGAAAGAACACTAACAGATATGAAGGAACCTCAGATTCTGGGCCTTGCTCCAAGCTGTACAGAGGCCAGATGGGAAACAAAGCTTAAACGTCCCTACTAAGAGTAATAAAATAGACTCGATCACTATTACTAAAAGCCACATTAGGTTCCTCATCTATTAGATGATCTCTTGTCTCTGGTTTCATTCCCTCCCTATCTTTTCTTCACAATATTGCCAGAGGGCCGTTTGTTCAACATATATCTGATCACGTCATTGTTTATCATATCACAGAAAGTGATGGCTCACTTTCCCATCAGAATATAATCACAACTACTTCAACTCATAAGCAAGTCTCTCAATCCCACCAAGCTTTCCAATGTAACCTCTCATTACCACGCAATATGCACCCTACACTCAATCATAAAATATTGCTTACATTTCTAAGTAGCCTGTCCTTCCCCTTGCCTCAGCACCTTCCATGACAGCTTTGCTCCAGCCCACAATTTCTTATTTATTTTTTGAGGTGTGGCACTAGCAAGGTCTTCTCCAAGAAGCTTTTTGTGAAACACCACCACCCATCCTAGTTGTGCAAGAGCGTACATGTATGTGTGTGTGTGTGTGTGTGTGTGTGTGTGTGTGCATGTATGCACACACAAACTACATTGTATTCCCAATCACCCCCAGCCTGTGGCTAGCTGTGGCATTTTTTTTTAAATGAAATTATCATTACTTAATCCTCTGTTTCTTTGCAGATTGTGAGGCACTTGAGGTTTTGTTCATGTCACACCTAGTACATCCTCAAAAAAATATGTCCTGCATATTTAAGTGAATAGATAAAGAAAGTAAAGATAGGGTTGATGTTAATAAATTTTGGCAAAAAATTTATTAACTAGCATAGTTAAAGTTTATTTCACTAGCATAGTGAAAATACTTATGGGAGGAAGAAAAAGATTTTAAAGTTCCCTGATGCCCTATAGGTCCAAATGTAAAGCTTTTGTCCCCCCATCCCAGAAAAGGAAGTTGATGTGTAATCTAGTTCTCACCAAGGGTCTGATATTACAGCACACTCTTTCAAGTACAGTCATTTTAAAAAGAAAATATTACGTGTCAGAGACACATTAAAAGAACTTCACAAACACAGCTAGTTATGGATGCCTAAAAGTGGTCACCAAACAGTAAAAACTAAACAATTATTTTCAAGTTGTAGGTCTTTGTAACAATCTTCCCAGAGATCTCTAGAAAACTCAGTAAGTGGTTATAATGTGCAAGCCATGAATAAATGCTACCAATAACTGGAAAAAACTATTTTCCAAATATATGGGAATATAATTTCCATCGGTACAGTCATATATGAATCCTAAAAGTGCTGTATGTCAAACACATTTGTGATGACCAGCTCTAGAAAACTATTAGAGAACTCTGGAAATAGCTCTAATCATAATGAAGTCAGTGATGTAGAGGGTGCAGTGACCTCTAATTTTTTATTGAAATATGGATGTGGGAAAACCATTATTTCTAAGTAGATATAATACTTTGTGTGCATGATTTAAATATGTATTATTTATATCTAAATTAGTTAACTAAATATTATGTCTAGACATTTGGCTATTTTATCTAATTTGCAAAAGTTGTACATTCTACGTGGCCTATTTTAAGAAAAATCTTCATTATAGACCATTGTTTGGGAAAGTAGAGAAATCACCTTGTGTTTGCCTTATATTTAGGCATACAATATAGAATAGTGACGTCCTACTAACTTGAGAAAAAATTGGCTCCTTTTTTTCTAATTGCCGAGACTAGACAAGCTAACATTATTTACAATCTTAGTCTCAGAAAGTAGATACACCTTAGAAATAGATATTTTTCAGTTGCAGGTATATGTACATCTTATAATTTCTTAAAAACTGAAGAACTTGATACGTGTAGTTTAAAATTTTCTTTTGAGTTTGAAATGTTTTATTGGTAGATGATTGGGAAAGACATGTTGGGCATTGGTTGACTTCCCAGTACTTCTTAAATACATGCTGCACAACAATATCACAACAATTTTTTTTTTTTTTTTTTTTTTTTTTTTTAGAGAGAAAAGCAGGCTTAATTGCAGAGAGGTTAAATAACTGAACCAGCCACCAATGGATCTAATGTCTTCGTCTCTGCTTGTATCTCCCAGAAAGCAATGCTGGATAGCACTGGGAAAGCAGCTGTTTATTCATGAGTCTAAACTCTACAGCTTTAAAAATTAAATGCATGCCACTCTTGATTCTGGTGGTTTGCAATCCAGAACATTTTCCTACACCTCTCTACTATTTTTCCAAATAATTTGCAGATCACTTAAATGAATGTCTTTGTGAAACATTATGTTTTCTGTTCTGTTTTATTAACTCTGAATGACTTTCTGTGTGTTCGTGCTTCCTCTCTCTCTCATTCTCTCTAATTGTACTGTCTCTTTCGGAAAATTTACTACTTCTGAGAATACACATAATGGACCAATTTTTTACCCTGCGTAACTCTAGATGAAATGTGTACAGACTAATAGAGCAATCAAATCTGCCTTTCTAAGCCAAATAGCAGCAGAGGAAGGGACTCAGGAGTCCATGGCACCTGTTTTTCCTGTTACTCATTAATGCATCTTTGTATAAACAGATATTTTGTTTAAAACCTGCCTCAACTCCTGCTTATTCTCCACCTCAAGTCACTCACCTCCATTAGGTGACATAACAGTTGGTTTATGAGGGAAATACTACGATGCTGTTGTCCATGCACCTCTTTTAATGAGGTGATAAAACATCAGTATTGACTGACTTTGCATCAAAAGCTTTTGAACAAACTTTTTGTTGAAATGGCAACAGTGTGAAACTTTAGCAGACAGACTATAGATGGACATGTATATCTGGGGGACGTCATGAGAGTGAATCCCACTCTTCTTTCTTCCATATTCTTATCATTTCCTTCTCTGTGGTATATCCATTGGGTATTTGAAAGAAAGGCGCTATCTCAAATGTACCCAAACTTACACCTTTGGAAATCCACTGCAGTGACCTCTTGATAGCTTAAGGTCAGTATCCAGCCTTCCAGCAGTTCCTTTTGCAGTCTGTCCATGAAGACGTAAATCTCCCCCTCAATTTAACAAAGACAAAGCTCTAAATGAACTCTGTTTAGAGTGAACATAGTATAATTTACTTTTCAATTTCACACCCAAAGATTCTGTAATGGGGGAATGTAGGCGGTTAAGTTTTCAGTCATACCAAATGGGTTTTTAATATTTAAAATCCATCTGTTTACTTACAAAGAGTAAATGCCTGGAAACGAGGCTTCTGAAATGCAAATGAAGAGCTACAAGACTTATTTCTGCTTGGAAAAATTCAACACTTTTCCGACAAAAGGGAGTGATAATAGCTCCTGTAGAATCCAATAATATTATAAATGATGTTAGATTCAATAGTGTGTGTATGGGGTAATCTGTGGTCTCTTGTTTGTTATGACTGTGTTATAAAATTCTTCATGAATTTGAGGAAAGAGAGGAGCTTCAAAGTAGCACAGTATTTTGAAAACAGTCAGCTATCACAACTCTAGAATGCCTTGGCTTATAGCAGGGGTGTCCAAACAGTGGCCTGCGGACCAACTGCGGCCCACGATCGGTTTTTTATTGGCCCGCAGCAAATTCCAAAAATATATTTAGTTTACTTAAATAAACCAGGTGAGGCAATACGTACTTCACCTCGAGTGAGTGGCCCAGCTGTTTGTGTATTTTACTGAATATGGCCCTTGGTGAAAAACATTGAAAAAAATTTGGACACCCCAGCTTATAGGAACAGCTAACAGACTTAAGAGATGAAACACAACTTCAGAAAAGGTAGTTTCTCTTGCCACTCATGGAGTACCAAAGTGCAGGTATACCTCTGCTATAGAAGTGTTATACCCGAATTTAGCCTCATTCTTTGTTTATTTGTTTAACTTTGAGAAATTAAAGTTCACTTTCCTCTTAGGAAGTTATTCTCATTTCATGATTTCATAAAGAGTTACACTAATAGAACTTTCTGTAAATTGTTAATACAATTCAGAAGGTAAACATTGCCAAGTTTGTAAATAAAATGTTGTGATGGTATGCCTTCATTAGAAGTTACTAGCATTGAAACTCACCCAGGTATGTCCCCATTGGTAGGTTTTCTCAGAAACCCTTAAATAATTATTATTTCACAGATTTTGATTAAAAGTATTGTTCTCCCTGCCTATTAGAGCAAGACCATCAAACTCAAACCCCTTTTGTTCAAATACTTCCCTTTTAGTTCTTGAAAAATGAATACACTATTTAAAGTAATGCTATTTACCATTGTTTAAAAATCCACACATATATAATGGTTAAGCTGCTAGAAGTTTGTTTCTAATTCATAGAAAAAGTCTGAAACAAGTTTTCCTAGTTGGCAGAAAACGCACTTCTCAGTGACAAATATCTTGCTTATTGGAACCGATGCTGCTTCCATCTTGTGACTCCATCACCTTCATCATATACCGTTTCTTAACTCTCTAGCTTGGAAACGATACAAGGCACCTCACTCTTATTTTGCTGTTGGGTAGTAGTCACGTGGCCCTATGTAGGTGTAGGTGCAAGAGGGCTGGGAAATGTATTCTCTGGCTGAACAACCATTTCCTAGAAAATGCTGTACTGCACAGGAGGATCAAAAATCTTTGGAGGCTACTTAGCCTTATGTGATGCCCAGGTGAGGGAGCTCACTGCTTCCTTCCCCAAGTGTGGCCCCCATCTGCACCACACACCGCTGATGGGCTTGGCTAACTTTGTATTCCTGGGCCCCACACTTGATATACTAAATCTGAATTTTAAGGGGAAGGACCAAGGATTCCTAATTTTAACAAGCTCCTTTGCTATTCTTAGGAGCACTGAAATTTGAGACCATTTTATAAGAAATGGTTAAAATACTTTAATTTCCATCTCACAGCTTGAAAAGTAGCCAGAGCTAATGTCAAGAGCCTGTATTCAATAACTAGTCATGTATAAGTTGGTGTTTTAAACAAGGGTCCAGGATTCGAAAATAAAGAGGGCTTGTCTCCAGTTGTCAAGAAAATTGTAATCTAGGTGGAGAGAGATATAAGACACATACTGATAATTATAATACAAGACCATCAAGAACCAGAAAATACTATGGTTGTAGAGAAATGTTTTAAAAAGGATTTTAGGCTGGAGGAGGATGTTTCCAGGACAAAGTAGCATTTGAGATTGTTCATGGAGAAGGTTTATTTGACAAGTGAAGATGGGAGGAAGGACAGTTCAGACAGAGCAGATACAGAAAAGCTCAGAGATGGATTAGGGAATTTTAAGCAATACAGTTTGCTTGGTAAATAAATGGGGTGTGAAATCACATCAAGTGGATAGCAGGATATTCATCCTGGAAGGTATATTGGGATCAGATCATCAGGCGCCTCGATAATCAGGTCAAGGAATTAGGTTTCAGCCTGAAGACCCTGAGGAACCATGGGAATTTTGTGAGCAGGGGAGACACAGGATCAGAAATGGCCAGGCTGGCTCCGGATTCCTTCCTTCCTTTTATCTCCAACTTTGCTGCTGATGCATCCTCTTTTCCCTGTGACTTTGCTTTTACATTCCAGAATAAAGGCCACTTTCAGAGAGGTCACCATAAAATGCTATTGCCACCATTCTTTCAGTTCAGAGAAATATTCAGGCTCAGAATACCATCCCAGGCTCCCTGTTGGCACTGTAGATCTCAAGTTTTGATGTTTCCTTTTTTTGTTTTCTCCTTGTATATGGAATATCTCTTATATTCACTCTCTTTAACATGTTTGGTCTCTGTTGCTTTGGCTTCAGTTCTTTCCCAAAGTTCAGCCTCATGGAAGATTTCACTGGGGATCATGAAGCATGGCCCACAGGCCAATGGAAACCAGAGTCTCTGCAGGCAATCCCTACTCCTCTATCACAACCCCACTTCTTCTCAATTTGACCCCCAAACTACTCTTTCCTGCTTGTTGGGCGGGGGAGGGGGCAGGGCTTTGGGGGAATAAGCTATTTTATTTATCTGTTTAATACTCTGTGAAATTAGAATAATAGCATCTGTCCATAGCACACTAATGGAAATGTTCATTTCTTCCTAGCAGTAGAAAGAAATTGTCATGTTCCCAGTGCCCTGTCACTACCACCTCCCTCCCTTCTACAAACCAGTCAGGGGCATTTAGTTTTGTAAATAGTAAAAAGACATTTAAAATATATTTTTGTGGGAACTCTCTGTAGTTTATGTTCAATTTTGCAATGAACCCAAAACTACTCTAAAAAAATATAGATAGATGATAGATAGATAGATAGATAGATAGATAGATAGATAGATAGATAGATGATAGACAGACAGACAGACAGACAATCTATTTATATCTATCTCCGGAGATTCCCTCACACCAGTTTTGACCTATTCTGAAGCAGATAAAACGTCCAGAGGAACTTTGTTTGCTATCGAGTTTGACATTTTGATATTTCTTTATGATTAATATAAACCAAGCATGTATGGCCAATTTCCTATGCATTTCCTTCCATAAAATAAATGAATGACAAATTGTTCCAGAAGCATTTTTCATTTTTATGGCCAGCTTTTTTATCTGGGGAATTGAAATGTGAACATCTTGAGTCTAATTCAATTCTAATTAAAATAATACTCATTAAGTACTTGCCCCTGGGTTATATGATAAATGGTACTAAATTGGAAAAAAGACAAACCCCCCACTCATAGGGTGTTTATATTCTAAAAAGCAAAGTAGAAGAAAATGCTTTTCTTTTCTCTTTGATCTTGGCAATGGCCTGCTGGATATCCCCATTATCTCCATTTAGATTATTTACAGACATTTCAAATATAATATGCAATAGAATTTTATGCTTTTGTTTCTTCCTAATCTTGTTTGTCATCTTATATTATTTTCTAAATATGTCAACTTCAACATCATCAACACAGATGGTTCTCTATTATTAAATGCTTTATTTTCTCAGAAAACATACACATTTATTAGCTCTTAGGCCAATAGTGGAAATATTAAATTATCAATGATGCTGGCATATTTTCTGCACCAAATATAGAAGGAGAAAATTCTTTCTTCACTGACCACTCTATTGGACAGATTTCAATGTGGGTATTATATAGTATACCGGAATAATAATATATCATGGGATCTTGTTGGATATTATATTTTCGATCAAAAGGCAGACACACTGACTGCTAATTATTCCTTGCCTTATTCCACCACCCTTGGGATATACAGAGGGTGCCAAAAAAAATGTATACACATTTTAAGAAAGAAAAACTGTATTAAAATTGTAATACTCAATGTATACTGATAACAAAAGTCACATTTTACTTCTGCAATTACAAGAGGTGCTCAAAGTGGTTACCATCACTGTCCAGACACTTTTGATTATGGTGAACTACTGCTTGAGCAACACTGACCAAAGTGTCCACTTGTATACATTTTTTGGGTACCCCCCGTATGTCATTAGAGGAAGCTAAAGAAATGCCATTCTGGGATAGGCAAATATGCCTTCTACTGTGTCACAAAAGGGTATTTGGTAGAACACATGATTTTCCTCCATGAAAAAACTTGAAGCCTTTAATGTCAGAAATCATGTTTAATTTCATATCAATAATCATATCTATATTTCCATTTATTTTAAGTTTTCTGTGATATAGTATTTATACATTGTCTGTCATTTTTATAGCAGTACTTCCCTAGGGCCTGGGAAATTCAACATTGTAATCCTTTCCTTTAGCTCAAAACTTGTTTTTCAAGTGTAAAGTGTTAAATCATAGTTACACTTTAATATTATTAAATAAATATATGATATATGTGTTTATATATATATTTCAGAATTTTATAGATTTCAATTGTGTCTTTCCCACTGTTTTTTCTACTCTATTTAATATATCTTCTTGCATATTACAGAATAATTTGTTTGACAAAAGATCTCAAAACATGATTATTTTTAAAAACAACCTTCTGTGTCATGTCTTAATATTATCCAAGTTTTAAAAAATTAGGTATAAATCCAGGTTATAAAAATTAGGTATAAATTTGTTTTACTTACAGTGTAAAACAAAGCATGCCTATATAGTTTATGTCACTGGGGAAATACTCTTTTTGAACAATTTGGGTGAAAAAAATATTCTAAGGAGAGTGCTTTTAAAATATAGTGTTAGACATACCTATTTTCATACATTTTAAGTAAGAATTGTGAGAGACTTGAGTCATTATAAACTATGCCTACTGTTTACCTGCAATCTTTGGGTACCTTAGCCTTACACCATTGATTTATACTCTGGCATGAGAAGAGGAGTCACTGAACCAATCTAGTGTTAAAAGAAACCACAATAAAAAATTTTACCTACATACTTCCCACGTATACGTTCTTCTAGTCCAGACCAATAGAGAGAAAACATAGTTAATGTGAAAAAATTATTACATATTGTTATATTTAGAGTATATATTTAGGTTAATTAATTGAATAAATAAAAGGAAGGTGACAAAGCAAAAATTATTAATGTCTTTAGTGATGATTAATTTCAACAGTAAATTATTTTTTCTACATTCCATCAAAATGCCAACATTACACACACACACACACACACACAATGTATGTGCATGTGTGTGCGTATGTTTGTAGGTTTGGAGAGAAGCAAGTGAGCATGTATAGAACATATTATTCAAACTTATGAAGACATTTTTCATTTGAATAATTTTATATGTGGAGAAATTTGAATATATAATTTGTCAGTAAATCAGGGACATGAACACTGAAATGGCTCTTTCATAAAATAAATACAGCAATTTGAGGGAAATTTATAATTTGTAAAAATTACCCTCTTTTAACCTTATGTAAAAACTCCAAAAATTAATCAGTTAAGTGAACACTATTATTTAACAATATAAATGAGAGTAGTAACTACCCAAATATTGCCAGACATAATCAGTGTCCTCAGATATTCCCATATTAACATGCATGCTCATGGGCTAGAGCCACAGAACTAATGAACTTACAGTATACTCAAGGGACATCGATTGGGTGTGATGCTGCCTCAGTTTTCTGCACACCCCTATTTCATTGTCTTTATTGTAATGTGATTACTTTTCATTCAATATCACAAATTACATTATATCAATTTACTCTAGCAAGCCTGTGATATATTCTTACTAATTAAAATCCTTGTTGTCTCTATACTTGGGTTAATACAGATAGCTATTTGTCTTGTTTCTTACTAACCTCTTGAGAAATACATTAGGAAATGCTTCAGGCTCAGCATCTTTTGTGCCACTAAATAATAGTTATTTCTGCTTTGCCAGATGTAAAAAGAAGCCTACATTATTTTGCTTTGGGGAAAACGATGTAGCAATTACAGTAAATGCTAGAGTTCGAGTTTGCTAAGAAGTGAAATTCTAGTCAGGTAGGATTTGATAGTCTAAATAGACCAGCGACTATCATTCCATCTCCGTAGAGATCTCACAATGAGAAAACGTCCACATTCAGTCAAGTTTAATTTGTTGTCAATATAGCATTAGCAGAGGGCTTTGAAAACTTCCAGCATATATTCAGAAGACACCAGCAATGTCAGTAAGATTGTTTCAGCACAGGGACATTAATTAAATCACACAAAAAGCATCTGATTACTCTTTATTTTTCTATATCCCTTCTTCCACAAAATTTTAAAAAGCCCCAGGCAAAGAAAGTCCTAGTTTGAATGCTGCTACCTTTTTTTTTTTTTTTTTTTAAGGTGGAATATTTGGGTCACATTTCAGTTGTAAACGTTGGAAAAGATTTTGCTGCTTCAGATTATCTCCCTCCCTTGCATTTTCTTGCATTGTCAAATAATTGAATCTGTGGTGACACCATCACCTTTGGTATTTAAGAACATAAGGCAAATTCCCTGGCCTAATTGCATGAAAAAAAAAAAAATGGTCTCTGGCTACAGAACATATAATTTAAACAATAAAAAAAAAAAATCTTCATTTTTATAAACAGACCATCTGCTTTGGCTAAATGGCAGCATCTGAAAACCCAGCAAAGCCCTAAAATGTATGGTCTAAACATATTGACTGTGGACAATTTTTTCTTCAAAAATCAACTAAGAAAACCTGTCTTTTTCTTCAGCACTTTGAAACAGGTGACCTCTCTCTACCATAATTATTTCTTGCTTCTCAAATGCCAAATGGCTCAGATACAGTGGCAAACGGTAACGAGGATCTGCAAGATAACTGCCATTAGAAACACACCATTAGTATCAGCATTAGCACGTGCCAGGCTCCTGAGTATGCCCATAAATAACCAGAAGACCAGTTTGCAGAGCCCAATGCCAGCTTGGCGATTCCAATTGTAAGAACAACAGAAGTGAATAATTAAGAACACATTCTGCCTTCTGCACCTCCCAGCATTTATTTGCTGTGCAAATATTTCTAAGTTTGTATCTACTATTTAATAATGGGCTTAAATAGTTTTAAATAATATAATTTGATAGCTACCATCCATTTAGAAAAACAACAACATATGAACAAATTCTAACCAGTTGGAAATCTTATGCTATTTCTGATCCTTGAACTTATACTTTGAATCTAATATTTTTATAAAAGTTATTTTGCTTATAAGCCTTATTGTTTATTCAATTACCTACAACAAAAATATATTACCAAATAATTAACATCATTCACTTTACCCGTATTTCCAATTGTTCCTTTTTTTTTTTTTTTTCTGGTATACCATAGTTTTTCTCTATTCCAGGATAATGTACCACAGTAAGATTAGGGAGGGCTGAAAAGCATGCCTTTTGTTTTTGTTTTGTTTGTTTGTTTTTGTTTGTAAGTAGGAGAAGGGCACTTGGAAAATGGAAGCAACCTGAAACTGCAGTACATTCCTAAGCAGATTGATTTTAGAAAGTAAGTCCATATAGAATTTGAAGATCTGGAAATTTTTCCTTAAAACGATCCATGTGCATGCTTGACCTTGTGTACTAAGGCTGCTGACAGAGTGCATTTGCCCAAACTAGTAATCATCACTTTTACAAGCAATCATTTCTTTTGAGACAGTATTGGCCATCGTTAAGAAGAGCTCTGTCAAACAACAAATAAATAAACAAACAATAACAAAAACACATTTAAAATTACCAGGAGGGAATTTTCACTTTAGAGCAAAAAATAATAATAATAATAATTTATAGTATTAAAAAAAAAAAAAAAATTATGGTATTTATAGGACTTTTGTCTTCCTCTACCCTTGTCATAGTGAACATTTCTTCCTTTGTCATTTTACTAAAGCATAATTTTTAACATTTATCTGATTTTTCCATATCAGTGTTGATTCTGCACTGAACAGGTTAACCTTTGGGGATTACTCATTATTCGCCGCTTTCTAATTAGTGCCCATCAGGATGATTCAGATGGCCTGTTAGAACACACCAGGAATGTGAATGAAGGAAAGAGGCAGCCTTCAACTATTTTGCATCAGCTCAGTTTCTCTGTTCTGCAGGAACAGAAAGCATCCCATAGTAACTGAAAATTTTATAAATACATGCCGTTCTTTGAAGGAATAAGTAGATGTCGTAGATGGTTAAGATAAGTGCTTCATTAGTATTATAAATAAAAGCAAAATTCTGGCCCTGCTGAGTGGCGAATTAGTAACATCATGCTTTGTCAGGGAAGATTACCATAATATGATTTTTATCATTCCTCATGCTGCTTTGGAATAAAAGGTGTGTAAACGAGAGAAGAGAAGATTAATGGAAGATAGGATAAATTTCTTCCAAAATCTTAAGGGCTGTAGAAAAAAGAGCAGACTGGTGTTAAGTGTGTATGTATATGTGTAATATATATATATATATATATATATATATATATATATATATATATATATGTGTGTGTGTGTGTGTGTACACATATATATGCATTATATATAAATATAAAATATACACATACATAAATAAACATACATATTTACATATATATATATACACACACACATATATACACACATAAAACAAAAGAAATTAGAAAAAAATGATGTGGAAGTATCAAGAGGAATATTTAGTCTTCCTATTCAAAAATTAAATACTAATTAGAGCTACCCAAGAAGGAAATAGACTTGGATAGGCTCATAGAATAAACTCCACAATCTTAGAAGATTTAAAACAGATATATAATTGCCATTTGCCAAAGATGCATAAAGGAAAATTATGTTCTGAGTGAAAGATTGAGCTCTAGGGCCTTTGAAACTGGAAATCCTTTTATTGCATAATACTTATATTTTAAATTTAGAGATAATAAAATTAAATATGATGAACTACCATTTGCATGTACTCTACCTTTGAAAATAAGAGCAGTTTTCCAGACAAATAGTTCTTTGTCATTTTGTAGTGAAGATATTTTTTCTTTTTCCTAGACTCTAGGTTAATGACTTAGAATCTTTTCCTCATCTTTAGGATTTGTGAGTCCTTAAAAGCTTCAGTACCCATGTGAATGAATAGCTATAGTTGTTGAGATCTTCTTAAGTTAAAATAGCGTTTTCACTGTAGACCTCCTACATTAATCTTCACTCGCAGTTTCTAAGAAGCAAGCAGGCTTTGCTCTTTCTGGAATACTCCCAGTGTGACCACAGAGCAGGAGCTCTCTCCTCTCTTTGCTTCCAAGTAATTCTCTTCAGGAAACTCTGTGACAGTGAGCAAGCACAAAGTTACACGTTGTAACTGTAAAAGCTCAACTGAGGGCATTAAAAAAAAAAAAAATCAAATAGAAAGTGCTATGGATGAATCTGAAAAATTGGATAAAAGCATTTTATAGAAAAAAATGGATTATGTCAAAGCTATTGACCATAACCTCAGTATCTGTCAGTTGAGCTTTAGCAGTTGCCTTTCTGGTTCCGTCCATGGTGAACTTGAACATAGGTTTGCAAAATGTGTCACTAAAATACAGGGAAAGTGTGTCCACATTATGCCTTTAAGAAGACTTTCTATGGTGTCTCCCTAAGCACACATTGTCACAAATATTCTCACTTAATACTTGACAAATCTTGATTGAGTATCTGACTTGTACTATTCATGGTGATAGTCATTTTGCGTGGGTAACACAGAAGACAAGGACACTATCTTCAAGAGACTCAGGCTAATGGGGGAGATAGACAAAGGAAAGTAAATGGATAAGTAACAAAAGATAGCAAAATGCAATAAAAAATCTGAACGGTTTGGGAGGAGTCATTTGAACTTCATATTAAACTCCTAGGAGGTCTCCAGATAGAAAAGAGGAAATTCCAGGCCGAGAAAATAACATGTACAAAGGAGGTGTTGAAAGGGAGAGGGGCGCAGGAAAAGGCATGAGGTTTAGTGTGCTAGAGCATCAGCTCTAAAGGGGAAACAGAATTCAGGTAATGAGACTGGGAAAGGCCAGCTTGCGATTGGTCCTGTGAGCTGTAATAAAAGTTTTAACCTACAAAGGATAGGAAATCAACATAATTTTTAAGGTACGAAATGATAGTTTTAGAGATTCTAGAAAAATAAGTGATAAGAGTGCAGGGAGTAAACAGAGTGACTGGAACATGGATATGGAAAAGAGCGGCTATTGACACTGGTTAAGAATGGTGACAGATGACAAGGGTCTGAACTAACTGACAATAATGTTGATTAAAGAGGAGAATCAGTTTCACAAGATATTTTTGATAAAACTGTTCATTCTTAGGAGTTGGAAGAAGACTTTAGCTTGGGCAACAGTATGATTATCACGCTATTTATTCCTTTGGGAAACATCAGTAGAGAAGCAGATTTAAGTAGAATGCAAATTTGTGTGCAGTGAGTTTCAGAAAGCAGTGGCTGCTCTGGTGAAAGTATCAAGTAATCATTGGAATGTATGGGTCTGTAGCTGTGGAGATAAATCATAGCTAGAGATTTGGACATGAGAAACACTACCCTATATATGACCTTTGAAGCTTTATTTCTGATCACCCAAAGAAAAATAAGAGGGAAAAGCAAAGAAGTATTTGGAATATTAACAACCTGTTCATGTACCTATTCTTTAATCCCTCTCTTCTTAACTTCTGAAGGTCTCTTACTATCTTATCCTCTCTGGAAACTTTTTAACTGTTTATGTGGTGGAGATGGAGCTTCTCGTTGCTCACAAACACTGTAGGAAGATAGATTTTATACCAGTGCTTGTGTTTTTACTCCTGACCGATGAGGAATGTTAAATTAGATGCAAAGTATGTGTGTTTAGGTATCAGATCAATAGGAATTCAAGCCTTGACTTCTTTTACCAACAGAAAGATTTTGGTAAAATTGCAAAATGTCATTAAGGCTCAGTCTTATTACCAGTTTTAACAAACGAAAGGATAAAGCCTGCATGACCCAGAATGTATATATAATGCCTGGACCATAAATAATAGGCTCTCACCAATGATGGTTATGTGATAGAAAGGTGAAGAAAGTTGGGGGTGGGGTCATCAAAATTCTTTTAACTCCTTGGGGCTTCAGTTTATCAGTAGATTGAAAAAAGACATATCAAATGCATAGTGTTGTTGGGGAAATAGAGATTGTGTGTGTGAATCTGTATCAGGATGCAAAGGTTCTGATTAACAGTGACTTAAGAAAAATTGCGTTTATCTCACATATGGTACCATTGGAGGTACCATACCAATGGAGGTATGGAACCTCCATTACCATTAGCTGTACAGGATGGTAATGGAGCATAATAAAGCCAGAGCACTAAGTATCAGAAGAACATTAAAGTCACAAGAAAGGGTTTGTATCCATTAAATCAGGAGAGCAAAACTTCCCCAGAAGTCTACCTGCAAACCTGCTATTGAGTTGCATTGGGCAGACCTAGGTCTATTGTCATCTCTACCTGCAAAGGAATCTGGGAAAAGAATGACCTCATCTTTTCAGCCATATGAGAAATGACTTGCAATGACTATTACGTAGCTAACATGAAGAGTATTTTACAGTGATGCAGGAGACTCCTGATGTAAAATTCGTACTAAAATTTAATTATGCGTTTTCAGTTTTTCCCTTAGTCAAGGGTGTACCTATAATAAAGTGATAGTTGTTATGAGGGCCTAATCAACTGCAAAAGGGGGTTCTTGATCTATTTCAGTAGCTTTCAAAGATTTTAAAGTTCCGAAATACTTTGGTGAGTTGAAATATGACAAAGAATCCCAATATATAAAATGAAAAAGAGCAGAGCTTCACTAGAGGAAGGGTCGAGGCTCCAGAGCTCTTAACTATAAACACTACCCTGCCTTCCGCTGTCTAACGCTGCCCTCTACCCCAGCCACTGAGGAAGCTGCAGTCCCACCTCTAGTGATCTCTAGAACACAGCCCTTGTGCCAGCCAAAAATATCATTGATCTTCCTCACATGCCACTGTGCTAGACTCTGAAATCAACTTAAAAGGCAGATGAGGCCCTACGTATATAAGGCTTATTTTCCTGGGTAAGAGACAGACATACATATGGAGGGGAGTGAGAAGACAAGTAAAATGAAATTATTTCAAAGTTGGATAATTTCTGCAAAGGAAATACCTAAGAGGCGCAGACAAAGCACAACAGGAAAGCATGCTTTGGATACAATAACGACGGAAGGCCTTTATAAATCAGAGACTGGGAGAAGGAGGCGGTACTAACCATATGAAGTGTAGAGGACAGGGAGGTCTTCTCAAAAAGAAGAACAAGTGCAAACACTGGGAAGCAGAGGTGGTAAGACATATGAGAGAGACAGTCAAGGGCCAGGTTCTGCAGTGCCTTAAAAAATACAGGAAGAGTCTTGGATTTTGTTCTAGATGTCATGGAAGGCCTCCAAAGAGCATTTATTTCGAAGAGAAGCCTGAGACACAGTCTAATTTACATTTAAATAAGATCACACAAATGTAGGGGGAAAAGGCAAAACCGATGCTTAATATTTTGAGAAAACATGTTTTTAGAATTTAGTTTTTATGCCGTCCTTGAGTTTGGGAGTGTGCTCTTTTTAAAATACTTAACCATTATGTTGAAAATGGCAAGATGTAGCCCCTAGAGAGAAATAAGCTTCATGTTGGCCCCTTTCTTCTTTTTCGGATACTTAGCTTTACACAGTAACTTCTCTCTTCTCATGGAAAACTGGGATCCATCCTCAGGCCAATTTGTCCCTGAAGTAAGTTTATCAGTTTATTCTCCATTGAGCTGCACTCTTTCAGAAGGAATTTTGTTGCAACTGCAAGGAATATATGAGTTCTCCCTAGAATTACCCTTTGATTATGTTTAAACTGAAAATAGATTTCCCATACTGGGCAGATTCCTGAGTGGCCTTCTTTGTAAGACCATTGAACTTTTTCTCTTTCCAGAGCACACACATTCGTTCATTCCATTCATATTCATTCTCTCTCTCTCCCTCCCTCCCTTCCTCCCTCCCCCCTCCCTCCCTCCCTCCTTCTCTCTCTCTAATATATTGTGTAACTATTTATTTATTTTACTATTTCATGGAATGATACGTAGACTACAGAGGACTGAATAAAGTCTTCTATAGAAAAAATTATCCCTCTGTATTGTAATATATCTTTTTAATTATTAAAGAGCTAGTTTCTAAGGCTCCAAATACACACTACAAAGCCTGAACCAAGGCTAGTGGTTCATCAGAGCAGTTCAGATATTCACCAGTTAATTCTAATCGTTTATAGTTTCTTCTTTTTTCTCTGATTCCTGTGTTTTAGTTAATAATTGACATATATAAAATATGGAAAAGAGACATGAATTTTTAATAACTGAGGTCTCTCAGAAAATGTCTTTTTCACACTGATATAAATCCATTGTATAGTTTGATGTGTCTAAGCATTTTCAAATATTAGAAAGAAAAATTTGATGATAACCTATTCACAAAAGATTTGTATCATACTTCTTTCTAGGAAACAAAGAGCCAATTTTATTGAAGCTGCAGACAGGTACATAAAATCCTTATTGTTAAAACAGCAGACCTCTGCTTACCAGATAGGCTGTTAGTCTTAAAAGATGAGGGAAGCACTGCCAGCATTGTAAACCTAATAAGGTGGTGATGTGGATCAATTTGTACTGTCCTTGACTCTCTGCTTCTATTAGAATTCTGAAAGATCATTAGCCACCTCTGGGATATGTTTGATTAATGGTTTTGGTTAAACAAAACAGGTGAGGTCAACCGTGAGCAGAAATTTAAAACCAAAAAAAAAAAAGTTTATTCCAGAGGGAATGTATGCTTTGTAAATTGCAAATGAGAAGTGCATTCCTTAGGCAAGTTTTATTGATGCAACAATGTGCTTTCACTGAGATGACACCGGAAGAGCCTTTTAACCTCCCTGTTTGGATGCCTTTCAGCCACATGGCATATGACCTCTGAGGCTAAGGTATCTGCACACCTGCTGAAATTGTTAGTCTAGGCAAAGCAAAGACCCCCAAACAGCTGTTAATAACCAGATCAACTGAAAACAAAAATTACTTGGCTAATACCTCATAGTTACAAAAATTCTTCTCTTTTACTAGGGATGTTCTTTTTTCATACTGTATTTTACTTTTTCATTAAAAATTAACCGCTTTTGCTGTTTCAAAATACATTTTCACCTCTCTTCTATAGTAAATCACCCTCCTCTTAATGCTTTCATGAAGAAAGGGCTGGAGCAACACACCAAGAAAAGATTTTGCTGTACTTGCTGAAAGGAGACCATAGTTTAAAAAAGAAAAAAGAAAAAGAAAAAACCCCACAGGCCTGCTTACTCCTTTAAGTTTATTGCCTTGCACAAATTAAGCTAATTTTGTAAACTGAAGATGTTTTCTGTCTATTGAGTTCTCCTCAAAATGAAAGGAATGAGCTTCGCTCTATTACACTCTACTTTACAATTAGTTTTATGATATATGGCAAGAATACGTATACTATAAATCCAGTCTATAACTCTTACATGTCTGGTGATAGTTGTGAATCCCTTGAGTAGGATTGAAAATACAATATATAACATGAGTCTGACTTATTAGCTCTATTGCAAAACCAGTTAACCACTTACATTCAAATTCATTTTTACAGGCTTTTTAACTAGATTCGAGGATTTAAAATAATCTGTTTCCCAAAAGTAAGACAGTTATTCATAGTTTAGTAAAATCAGACAATTTCTGATCCTTTAATACAGCCATACAAATACCACTGTCTGACACTTGAGCCTCTTGCCTTCATTTCTTTAAAAAAATAAATAAATACTTAAAATATGTAATTATGGAAGAGAAGTTTATGCATCAGAAACAGCTTAAGAAATATGAAGTGCCTGAATTTTCGGTTTAATGTGTATCAAACTTTAAATGTAAAAAGAGCTCTCTGCTACCATCCTCTGTCCATAACTGGTAACATATACTTTTGGCCTTTTAGAAAGATCTGGAAATTTGAACGTGCGCCTCATAAGACAGAGCACAATAGATCTCATTTAATTACAGGCAGTTGAGAAAATGTTCCTTATTTAACCTGACACTCAATCCTCTTTGTTGTAACAGAGTAGAAGTTTGTTTTGTGGTGTGTTTTTTTAAATAACATCCATTTGTTTTTCTTTTTCCTTAATCCTGACTGACTTACTCATAATGTTGCTGACATTCTACATAGAGCTTGAGCCGTTTCTATCACATGTATGTATGTTTGTCTAATTGGTACACATTTGTTTCATGATACTTTGGTATGAGAAGAATCACATTTATTTTTCCAATTCAATTAGATTTAGCTCAACTTTCAAGTAACAAAATTGTTACAGGAAACCTAGTCTCCATCTTTTTGCAAATTGTCCTTTTTCTACTGCTCTTTGAATTATATTAGATATGGAAAACAACAAAATCTAGACAAAATGAAAAAAGAATACTCTGGTCTTTATTCCAACATGTTTCTCGTTTTTACTTGTCCTTGTCAAAACCTGGGTATTCATTTGAAGGTATCCCTAAACTCATGACATCTGTGTTCTAAGCCAAACATGGTCATGATGCTTCTCTGTGCACCTCAGACAGAGGTTCATGGAGTCCAGTTCCTTGACAACGAGGCACTACATCCCCCAGTGGCCTGGCTCCTCACAAGTATCTTTTCATGGAGCAGGACACAGCTTTCAAGAAACCCACCCTCTGCCATAAAATCCACTTTCCTCTCCAAGAGTCTAGTATTTCAGTGAAGAGACCTCTTAATATTTATTCCCAGGTAAAGAGTAACCAGGCCTCCAGGTTACAAAGCTCTTGGCTTTTTAGTGGAGGGGAAGGTAAATTTTTTCTTATTCTTTGTGGTGAGCTAACAGTCAAAAACTGAGATATGTTTAGCTTCTGGATTGGATTTTCCTAACATAGATAGATAGATAGATAGATAGATAGATAGATAGATAGATTAGATAGATAGATAGATGATAGATGATAGATAGATAGATAGATAGATAGATAGATAGATAGATAGATAGGTGTGTATGTAATTATATGGCATTTGGGTGTATGCATGTATTCATATGTGTATGAATTCTGTCCTTGATAAAGAAACGTGAAAAACTAATTATGCGTATCTTTAAAAATAAGGTCTTTTATAATACAGCTTCTCAAGAATGAAAGAAATCAGCAAATGAGGCTACTACACAGTAGAACTTAAAGCCAAGGTGTAAATCATCCTTGATTTCCCACAGGCACCATTTTGGGTCCCAAAACGTAATAGTAATAGACACTCATGTGTGTGTGTGTGTGTATATATATATGTATATATATATATATATATATATATATATATATATATATGTATGTATGT